>NC_031781.1:15391677-15481631 GCF_001522545.3 Parus major
GATTGTTCCTGCCCTGCTGTTTGGTGGTGAGGTGAGGATTGTTCCTGCACTGCTGTTTGGTGGTGAGGCCGCTGGTGAACTGTGATAAAACCAGAAAACAGAGAAAAGCTTCCTCCCAAATATTTGCATAACACTGGCCAAGTTGGTCCTGTGAATTTCAATAATAAAGGAGACCTGCATGGTAGCTGGGTGTTTGATTCTAAGCAAGGATTTTTCCTAGAATAGGCAGTTATTTGCTGTACATAACTCTTGTGACCATCAGCTGTGCGTGGGCTTACAGTACACTGCAGATCAAAGTATTATTTCTGCTGGCCTTGAAACTGCTGCCTGGAGTGAGATAATATCTGCAAATGATGCATTGTAACTGTTGACACAGGAAAACTGTTTTGCAATCTACTACAGCAAAAATAAATTAAAAAAAAACAATTGGAGAACTTGCAAATGTAACAATCCTGCAAATATTATTTCTCTTTGCCTTCCTATTTATTAATACATTTGTAAATGCCAAAATGTCTTCTTTCTGCCCTTTCTCAAGGGCGGATCCCTAGTGCCATAGTAATTGAAAATTAAGAATTTACAGTATTGTAATTAAATTCTACCCTTTGAACTCGGGTAGACTCTAGCTGCATATTAACAGCTTCCCACGCAGGTCATGAGTGGCAAGAAGTATTTTGAACACCAACTGCTGCAAGATAACATAACAAGCTCTGACAGCTCCCTAATTACCAAACTACCCACTAGTTATAAACTCTTTCATACTATAGCAATTCTCTTCCTTGCACATAAGTCAAAAGGTATAACTAATTTGTCCTTTAATTGATATCTATATTGCTGTTTAAATAAAGGGCACATTCTCCCCCAATATGCTTAAATATTAATTTGTCACCTACGAACTGAATTTGGGAAATAATTGGAATGACTAAGACTTTCTCCATTGATTTTTATCAATTTTACCATGAAACATTTACATCTCATTTGATCATTAGTCATGTTTAGTGATTGGCAAATCATGTACAGTGATCCTGAGCAAAGCTGAAATTCAAATGCTTCTGTACATATAAAATATTCCCACTAGTCCAAGTCTCAGTGCTTGTGGCTGGGTACAAAACAATAAATAATTAAGCCTTAATAAAAGGTTGCAGAGTGGGCAGACCTGGCACCTGGACAACAGCAGAGGGAACCAAGTCGTGCCTGCAGTGCAACACCCCCTTCCTCATCCATAAACTCACCAGAGCTATACTGGTTATTCTCATCAGCAGCTTCTTCCCCAGGCCAAGGAGGGGGAGACAGCTCTGCTGGCTCAGCTTCCCCAGACCCCACCAAAACTGGCCTTGCCCAGCACTCAGTGCCATCTTTCTGCTTTTCCTGTTGCTGGCTATAATTTAGGGAAGAGATTTAAAAAAATAAGAGATGTTCTGGTGGTTTGCCAGTTTGGAAGGAAGAGTGGGAAGGTGATATGGAAGCTGCTGTAACTACATCTTCAGCACAGACACGAAGAGCGAAATCTGGGTGGGTCTGAAGGTGGAAGAGGGTAAAACAGGGATGTTCTGCTCCTAGGAGCTCAGTTATTTCCAGAGGGATGAGGACATGCTGCAGATGCTGCCAGGAGCACTGTGCACCCCTGTGGAGGAGGTGGCTCGCAGGGATGCTCAGCCAGGGATGGGAGAGCCCTGGGTCACCGAGCAGCTCCTGCTTTCTGATCCTCCTCACTCCCTGAGCCTGTCCCAGTTGAAGTCACCCCTAAAACTGCAGCCTGAGGAGGTGGGAGTCCACTAATGGAGCTGTTTTTGGGACATTCCTCATGCTGTGTAAATACATTCCCTTAGGGAATGTACTGGAGGCAAGGATAGTAAACACTGGTTTCATTTCTGCTTTTCTCTTTTGTTCAGTACCTGGCATGAATTTAATAAGAATGCTGCCCTCTGTGCATGTAAATACAATGGGATATTTTGATGTTGATGACTAAGATTCCCTACATTATTTAGGCAGCTAAAAATGCAGGCAAGTGCTTCTGAGAGCATGACTCTGTGCCTCACTCCATCAAGGCTCCGGCAAGAGCAGATGCTCCAATGAACCCACATGTACCGGCTGTACCTTGGTTGCCACTCCATCCTTCTCCTCTGCCTTTCACAGTGCACAAAACAGACTCAATTTCTTACACAAACCTTCTCCCTTCAACAATACCACATCCTTTGTGTGCATTCCTTTAATGATCACCACTGAATTCCAACCACTCTCACTCAGTCCGTGGGTAGTGCCACAGATCTGTGCTCTTACAGCACACAAGCAAATCTGAGGTCTCTGAAGCAAAAAAGAGGGCTCAAAATGTTTTTCAAAACTTTTCTTTCATGCTTCAGGTTTCTTAAAATGGCAGGGCAGAACATTATTGATCTAGCTAAGAACAGTCTCTCCATAGCAGAAAAATGACAAGTTACCCAGAAGAAGGATATGGTGACCTGAGTACAAGTTACTCAAAAGAATCATTAGTTAAAACTTGAAATTATTTTAGCTTTCATTTTTTTCTTTGCAAAGATTTTCTGGGTCGTGCTTTTAATTCTGACCAAAGCAGAGTCAGCTCAATGAAGAAAAATATAATTGATATGAATGTCTAATGAGAAAAAAACCAAAACCAAAAGATATTGTGGCTCTGACATTAAAGTATTTTTAACAAGCTGCCTTGCTAGTAAGAAATACCTTTGTGCTCTTGCTTTTCCACTGGAAGGAGAAAGAAAATATCAGTGCAACATAAAAGGAGGAGAATCCCTTGCAGTCTGAGAGATTTTGGTAAACATTCACTTGTGCCAGGTCCCCCAGATTCGTTTATGAGTGAGTCACATGTTGAAATATAAACCTAAAGCAGATAACACTGGAGAGGAGAGGAAAAAGGGAGGGTCACTCAAGTGACAGACCAGTATGTGAATATTCTGGGGTGAATGTTATCCAAAGTGGAACTGAGTATAGATCCACTCATTACTGTTCTGTACAACATGTGTGATGTATGGAGGGACCAGTCCACTGGTCTGGTTACAGAAAATCCAATGAAAGTCACCTCCATGCCTCCCAAAAGAAGGAATATTTATATATAGTACATAGCAAGTTTATATTTATGTGGTTTTCCCACTGTTTCTGTGTTTGCTTTGGACCCATTCAAAGTCTTTCCTTCTGTGTGCCCCTGTGGATGGTGTGAAACTCCTCACGTGGAATGTGGAGCCTCAATGCCTTGCTGGGGTGAAAAATTGGTCATGGCCCATCAAAGTGACCCTCATCAGAACAAAACTGGATGGAGCAGGTGGAGGGAGGGAAGAGAGCAGATACCACAGGTCTAATGAAAAACCAATTCTCTCTGCTTCTCTGGGTACAACCACCTGGCTTTTTGTATCGACTGCTGAAATGTTCTGTAATTGTGTAAAACAGACCTCTAGACAGAAATCTATTTTTTGTTCCTCCTCTCCTTTGTATTAAGTGAGCTTTTCTGTAATGTTACTTTTTATAGTCTATAATCATGGTAATTATGTTTTGTTGAATCTTTCACAGTAGTCTAACATTTAGTAACATTTATCTCACTGTGCTGGGACTGGAAATCTTCCCTGCCATCAGATGCTAATTCCTTCATATTATTGTTGTGGCAATATGGGAGCTATGCCTAAGTGTGTTGTTACTTGTTACTGTTGTTACCTTTGGCAAATTACTTTGGTTATTATGGGTAGCTGCATTTGGAAGGTCAGTACTAAGCAGACCATGAAGAAGATAAGAGCAATAGAAACATTTAAATATCAATGTAAAACACAGAGTTGTTGCATTGGTCAGCATCCAGCAATCAACAGGCCTTGCTTTCAGCATTGTGCTCTTTGAAATGATTATTTTTTGTTGAAGACCTCTCTCGTGTTCTTTTTCAACAGAATGTACATGTGTGCAAAGCTAACTCAACCAGAGACATTCTCCTAAATGCCAATATTAGTACAGTCTTGCCATCTTACTTCTGTGGATGCTGGAATAGATAGCATCCTTGTATCATCAGATCAGTAGGGGGAGGTGTCTCAAAGGACAGAAGTTTGGAGAATTAACACTGTGGTTTCTGTGACATCCCCTGGAAAAGGGAAATGCTCATCCCTTTTTCTCCCTGTCATCTGCTCACTTGCTCTCGCACTTTATGACTGGTATTGCTGTCTGTGCTGAACACAATCACCATTAAACTCAATTGAAGCACTTCAAGACAAACAGCAGAACTTACACCAACTGTTTATTCCTCACCTTGTTTCTCCAGCCTGGCCCGCTGTCATCATTCCAAGGCAATATCCTCAGCTGGCAAAAAGCAGCTGGGTAAGTTTGTGCCAGTCAGGATGCACCCTGTGCTAAAGGCACTGGTATGAAATGCCTGTCAGGTTGTCAGGTGCTCGAGGAGGTTGTTCAGAAGCCTCAGATGCTGGGTTTTCAGTGGGGGAGATACAATCCTCCCCAATCCTCCCCAGATCGTGTCTGCTGCCCAAAGCCCAGACCATGAATCTTAGTGGGTTCATGTTCATCTCAGGCTGCAGTAAGCTGGAGTAAGACTGATCAAATGGCTGATATTTAGCTAAAAGCATTGCTGCTACTTCTTTGTGTCTTCCTGGTGCACCCTTTCCTCAGATGCTCATTAGCTGGGAAGTGCAGTCACCGCAGTCTCTGCCCCGAGGCGAATGCTGTGATACACCCTG
Organism: Parus major; assembly: GCF_001522545.3. NCBI lineage: Eukaryota > Metazoa > Chordata > Aves > Passeriformes > Paridae > Parus > Parus major. Next base: position 15,396,372 of record NC_031781.1, read on the forward strand.
TGCTCTTAACAGGAGAGATTGCTCCAGAGGAGAGCAAAGCCAGCAGTAATGCTCCTGCCTTAAGTGGGATGACACAACACTGCTTCAGAGCATTATCGTGCCGAGCTTTTGTGGCGTTTGTGTGATAGAACCTGAGGCCCTTTGAATTTGATTTTTTTTTTTTGTATTTCCAGTGGCCACAGCAAGTCCCCGGTGCACCCAGGAGGGGTGGCTGGAGGACAGCTCCTCTTAGCCTTGCACAGTAGGGCCAGCTGGGACCCAGAGCAGCACAAAAACCCACAAGGGGCTGACCTGACATCTTTTGTCATTGTAAATGATATTTAAACTACTGTACAGGTAAATGGGTGCCACTGAAGGTGGGTGGGTGTGGGTGGCGTGTGCTGTGTCATGAGTGTTTAAGGGTGAGAACCAGAGAGAAGGGAGTGTCTCATCACCTTTTGCAGCTCCTTCCAGGCACCTCTTCACCAAGGGGTTGCTTCTCCTCCAGGTTTTTATGAACTTGTCATCCTCTCTGTCTGGAGGCAGCTCCACTTCTCCCCACAGGTTTTAATTTTGTCTCAATGAGAGGGAAATTGAACTTCGTGTTTCCTGGAGCTGCTGTGAGGAGCACAGGGATGCTGGCAGCACGGTGATCTTTGGAATAGAGCTCTAAGGAAACCCAGCAGAGTGAGCCCTGAGATGCAGTGCAACCATAATGGATGATTTTATTTTTTTGTTAGGATGTGGTTCAGCTGCCACAGTTGCCTCTGATTTCAAGGTGCTCTGGGATATACAACTTTCCTTCTCCCAGAACAGCTTCCTTGGCATGAAATGTCCCAGTGCTCTGTTCACCAACCCAGAATCCCCAGCCTATAATTTTTTTAAAAGAGCAATAATGAATGCAGCATCTGCTTGCAGAGCTTTGTGCATCAACCAACTTTTAATATAAGTGAAGTCATTCTTGATTTCTAGTGTTATTTGAGTTTCTTTACCTTCCCACCACTCTGCTCCAGTGCTTCTGACAAGCAATTGGCTCTCAGGTCCTGGAGTAGAAACCAGCAAGACAAATTCCACACAGGATTTGAGCACCAGGGTAAGGCTTGGGCAACTCAGGTTCCTGTACCTGGAACTGCAGCTCTGAAATCTCATCCAGCTACATGCTCTGGGAGTGCCTAAATGCTTTGATTTAACAACATGCCTCAAGTGACTGGATAAAATGTGCCAGTACTTCTGGAAGCAGGGTCCTGAATCCAGGGCTTCTACTTTTGCAGAGGCAGTTATCAGATTTATTGTTCTCTCCCCTGCCCAGCAGCACTGGGCTGCTCTGCTGTGATTCACTGACCAGGGTGACGAGCACATCTGGGTCTCTGCTTTGCTGGCTGAAGGTTTTAGCTACAAAACCTCAGTGCAATGAAGAGGAAAGCTCCAGAACCATCAATTTCAGCTTTTTTTAAGCATTAAAAGTTAAATGGCTGATTGGAGCCCATGTTCTGATACAAAAGCTGTGGATGTGTGTGTTCAGAGAGGGCCCTGGTGGGGACATTCCCACAGAAGAGTGTTGGGAATTAGGGTATTTGGAAGTGAGGATTAAGTCTGACCCACATCTGCTGATGGATAATTGGACAAAAGTGATTTCAGGTACTCTGGGCTCCAACCTTGAGATGTTTCATACTCATTTGGAGGCACTGTGGAAGTACCACCAAACTACTTTACTAGATCTGCTCAAATATTTATATTTTCTTGCATTTTGCCTGTCCAAGAATTTTCATGTTTTCTAGTGGTACTTTTAAAAACATTTTAAAAATGAAAAAGGCTAGCCACCTATGTATCATTGAAGGACAAATACAAGTTGTAACATCAGCTGTAATTATTCACTTGTGTTCCTTGAAATGTCAATTTTAGCCAGTTTTTCACATTTTACAAATGTCTTCCGTGCCAAATCATCCATGGAACGTACAAATCATCTCAATTGTTAAATTCATTAACCTAACAAACTGTGGACTAAAAGCCACATTTAAAGCATGCATCCTAAATAGTATTCTCATTATGTGGAATCAGATTAGTCCCTAATCAAATTTGATTTGGAGCTTGGAGCAAAAGGTAATGGAGTATGACCCCTGATGTAAAACAAGGATAGGTGAAGTGAGTGTCTAGCACCACGATACCTCCATTTTGTGCTGTGCCAACTAATTCCATCCTTTCTGAGCTTTTTCATAGTTTTTTAAACAGATTTGTACTTGTTTAGCTCCTTACCTCAGCTTCTCACACACACATGACATCTGGTAAGAAATTTGTAGATATTTGTCCCAGCAGCTTGATGTTTTTGCACATTCATGTCACTGATGTAACTTTAATAGCATGGACCAATAATAATTATCAAGTCTATTATTGTTGTGCCAACAGACTGAGCATTGATGGGACACCGTGGCTGGAGACACAGTAGAGGCAGAACAGGAGAACATTTCTGCTTCAGGAAGTTTGCTGTGTAAATAGAAAAGGCAGGACAGGGTAGAACATGCAAACAGAAAGGGGGAAAATGCTAAATTAAGACAAATGTTACAGTCAATTATTTCTCTCCCAGAAAATCGTAGAGAGATGAGGAGTGAGGCTTGCAATAGAAAGGAGAGGAGGGACTAAAAAAGATCACAGCATATTATGCATTGGCATAGTGGATTTTTCCTAGGGATTTCCAAACACATCTGAATGATGTTCCTTAATGAAGATTTAGGAAACCATATTTTCCCCAGTTGCAGTCTTAGGTCTTTGAGCTAACCCATTGCAATGTCCTATTTATTCCATGAAGGAATAGTCAGTATGTTTTTGAAAAATCAAATCTGTCCTACAATTTTGGTACAAAAGACAAAGTTTTATATTGAAGTTTTCTATTGGGTTTTTAATTCTTCCTATTTGGAAAACTAGGCTTTCTTAGAGCATCCTTTGAAACAACCCCATTTCATGCACTGCCATGGGAAATTGTTCTGTTTGCCATTGCTAATTAAAGCTGTAGGTGTTTATGGGATAATTGAGTACCATACCCCAAAGTTGCTTCAGCTCTTTAGACTCTTACCAATAAGGAGGAATGGACTGCATCAACAAACACAAAAGAAAAAATACTTAATAAATAATAATGAAAACATATCCTTTCAGTGTTCAGGAGCCCCACTGTCAGCTCTTTGGAAAGCAAGACAGAAATATTGGTAGAAGTGTGGTCAAGGACATGACGTGAGGTCACACATGGTAATTTAGCAGATGAGAGTGTGTGTGACAGTGCTGGGGTCATTGCCAGCCTGCTCATGAGCTGCTACCAGCCTGATTTGTGACTGGATTTTAGACACCTGAGATTTGTGGCTGTCTGTTTGCAGCAGTCAGTGCTCTGTCAAGGTCCTTGCATATTTTCCTGCAGCAGGACAAAATACAGTCCCTTATTCTACCTACTTGACTGGCAGTGTGACACCTTCACTCTGTGATTCTGAAACCATCTCAGTGGCAATTATTTTTCACAGCCACCTCAAAGCCACCATCAGTAATCTGGTGCAGACAGCAATCTTTGGTAATAAATGGGTAAAAATTAGTTAGTAAAAATTAAAATGGCTTTTTGTAACTTGCACCTAAAACTGAGATTACTTTTCCTTTATTTCACTATAGAATTTAAAGAGTTGTCCATTTGCTTTTCCTCTTTGCAGGTAGTTACTTTTCTTCAATCTTCTCCAAAATTTTAGAAGATAAAAAAAGCTCCTCAGACCAGACTCTTCAGAGAAACCTAGAAAATGAATGAGACAGCTGGTTCTCTTATGATTCTCCTTTTTAAGCTCTGAAAGTTTTAGATTTTTAACTTTTTGGCCCTTTTAAGTAAATTTGTAAGGAGTAAGGAGTTTTGATTCTCACTTCAATAAGATCTTTCTTCTGCTGGAAGAAAATGTGGTTATATAATTTGAACTATATCAAAACCTTGCTACTTGCTAAAATAAAAGACCCTGTTCCTGCCAGTTTAGCACCTGCCCACAAGAAGTCTTTCTGGGGACTTCTGGAGTGTTATTTGGTGTCAGCATCTGGGTGAGAGTTTGGCTCCAATAAATTGTTTTGAATTGAGAACCAGAACATGAGGATGGAAAAATGGCAGGGATAGAAAATAATATAAATTATTTTTAAGCTAACATAACTTAGTAGCTACTCTGCAGTTCCTAGTACAACTCCTGACCTAAATCCAGTTTGCACCTGGAATATCTGGTTCAGTTATCATATATACTAGGAGAAAGCTCTGTGGGGTTTTTTCCCCCAAACCTCTGTGTCTTTTCCCATTTAAGTATGATTCTTCCCTCCCATCTCCTCACCCAGCCCATGAGAAGCTGCTGCTTCAACACACAAAAATTCCTGGGAATTCGTTACCTGTGCTGCAAAGGAGGATACACAGCTCCAAATCCCAGCATCAGGGTCTGTAGGAGGGCAGAGCAGGAGCAATAATATCATTTACTAACAAACAGTTGGGCTTCAGCACATGCAGGAGACATAAAAACTGTCCCTGCAGGCAGACACGGGGTAATTTGTCATAAATAAGAGAAACTACATACTCAAGACATAATTTGCCTGTTCTGTGGGCCCCTTCATGGAAATATTTTGAAAAAGTGTAATAAGGATAGTCTTCTCTTTCCATGCTCCCCGTTTTTGAGGTGTTGAGGTTTTTTTACTGCTTGCATTAACTAACTGAACTGAAGCTCCCTTTTGGTCTTGGCCACTACTTTACTGGACAACTAATAAATTGTCTGAAAAAGATGAGCTAGCTGGGGAGAAAAGAATTTGGGTCAAATCTTATAAATAGCTCCTGATGAAAAATATAGGAGCAGGAGAGAATTCAAAACCAGTTCACAGGAAATGCCAAAATGTTTCTTTTCAGCGCTTTAATGATCCAACTTCTGAACTTTTTGCTTCAAATCAGCATTTTTAGTTTATAAAAAAAAAGGAAAAAAAAAGCTCTACATACTAAAAAATGAAACAATACTTTATTCACAAGTTAAATAAACCAAACACATAATATTAGAAAAATACTTTTTTTTCTTTTTTAGGTTAAATGAAGCATTTTAGATTGTGCCTATGCTAAATGCAGAGGTTTCCTTGTTGTTGAAATAGCATATATATTTTGACCCAAACCAATTTTCTTCTCAAGTCCAGAATTGGCTGGAAAAATGAAAAAGCTATTTTTCCTCTCTCCTTCCCCCTGTTCCAGCATTCTTGAAGTCCTACATTTCCTTGGCAGACTTTTTGAGTGTGGACAGGTTTTCCTGGAAGCAAATCTATTTACCTGTGATTAGAAACAGAATTTCTTTTGCCAAAATATTTTTTCCCATGTGTTCCCTCTGAGACAGCCTTTTGCTGCAAAATACTTTGCAGAACACTTTTCTCGGACATGCACTCACTGAGCAATTATTCCATGTGTACTTTTTAAAAGCTTTGATTATCACAGTGAATATAGGAGTAAAATTCCTGTAGTATCCTGTGAGCAGTGAAAACATCCTTTGCATTAGGACTCAGGAGTTGATTTATGTGCATTTGCAAACCACCAAAGGCTGGCATGGGTTAAACAGGATTGGTGCAGAACTCCTGCAATCCCATCCATGTCTTTTCCAGCTCAGTTGGCTCCTGGTTGGAAAATGGACTCTAAAAGCTGTGTTGTTGCTCTCACAGATCTCCAAACCTATAAAAATAAAGAGCCACACCATGGTAATCTTACCTCTCACTCTAGTAGCTCTTTCAATAATTCTGGAAAATACTTCAGGACTGTGAAGAGCAAGGAGTTGGATGAGGAGAGAAGGCAGAGTGGAATGGTTTTGCTCAGGACACAGCTGTTCAAGTGGCTGTCACATCATTGCTGTGTTTGCTCTGTGTAACTTGCACACTCTGAAAATGAAGAAATAAAACAATGAACATCTACAGACACCTCTTAAGGTACTCTTACAATGGCTGAGAGCAAGAGCTGGGCTGGATAACTAAAAAGCAGGCAGCTGCTGCTGGCCTAATTCCTCACAGCATTTGCCTTTTAAATTTCCCACCTGACCTGGGACTGAGTGCACTGGGGGAAGAGATGAGCAGAAGCTGGAGTCACTTGGGATCCAGCTCACACCCAGACATCTGATTGTAGAAACATAAATTAGCCCCAAAACTCTAAGGGATGTCAATGATGCTGTCTCTGCTGCTCTTCTCTGGCACAGCTGAACTCTAAAATGCAGCTGTAAACACACAGATGTGGCTGTGGTGAGTCTTACCTGGGCATTCTCGTGTCCTCAGAGCACAGAATTCCTTTCAATTCAGTCTTTGTGCCATCTTGCCATTTTTCTGTTTGGGAAGAGGCAGCTCCATAGCTAAAATCAAAATTCTGATTGCCCTTCAGTGCTCTGCTGAGATTGTGAGTATAGGGAGAAAAAGGGAGGAGAGAAAAATCTGGACTTTTGTGGTACTGTGGGGGAAGGAAATAGATAATTTTCATGGGAGGAAAGAAAAAGAATTGTGTGAATTTACTGTAAGTTAGAATAAAACATTTCATAGATGTATGGATGTTATTATCTAGATCAAGTGTATTATATAGAAATACATTTAAGTTTTGTGTCCAAATTCCTGTTTAACTTCTGCTAAGTCAATAGAAAAGGTTGCAGTGTGTTGAATGGAAGTGAGATGTAGGTCTATAAGAGTGCTTTTCTTTTCACTGGGGACATTGCTTTGCTATTTGTACTCTTTGTTTCTTAGGAACATCTCTCAGAGGTCCTCCCTCTTTCATTTCTCTCGTCAGAGACATGTGATTAATGATCTCTTTTTAAGCTTTATTATTCAATTCAGCTCACTAATCCAGTACACATGTGCATAGTTCTGAAAACCTGAATTGTCACCACATTCATCCAGCCTGGTGTACGTAGGCTTGCAACTATCCTGGAATCTGACAAATAAAATCATTTTAATGAACCACAGCAAACAGTTCATGTTGAAACAGCTGTAAGCACAGTATGCAAATCATGTTTACTGGTAGCTTATGCTCCAGAGAAATAATCTTTATATGACTGCTTTATTATTTACAGGAGTTCCAAAATTTAATTTTAGTCAACATTGACAGATGCCATCCACGTTAATAGCTGGGCTCCTATATATGGAAAATGCTAAACATATGCAGAGATCTCGTGTTTGTGAGTTGATAATGTGGTTGACAAATGGGTTTAACAATATCCACTCCTTTCTGAGTAGTTGGCTAAAATTCACCTGAGGTCTGTAGGAACAGAGTGGAGAAGAAGGTCAGAGGAATATGAATGAAGACAAAATAAAAGAATGACTCCAGAGAGCAGTGGGTATAATAAAAGCATGACAGAGGATGATTAATTATATTTTAGAGTCAGATAATTCCCAGAGAATATGCGTGCATGATAAAACTTTCTAACCTTTTGAGTTGTAATTAAATGAGAGATACACTAATCTGACCAAGTAGAGACTATTCTGTTCCTAAAACAGCATTAATGCATATATTAAAAATGTGTTATTTTAAATAAGCAGTCCTACCTGCATGAATAAAGTCAGAGGCTATAAATGCAAAAGACAGAAATGAGAGTAAAAGAGCTAAATTAGAAGAAAACTAAAGGAGATTTTGAGATATGAATGCAATGTGTAAGATGGTATACTATGCAAAGGGCAGAATTAGTAGGAACAACTATGGCTGGAAGATAGGGGTGAAATCCTACAAAAATTTTCTCTACCTTTTTATCCCATGTCCTTGCATTGAAGATGCTCATTTAAACCTTTGCACACTCACTGACAATGAGTTTGGTGGCTCTCATGAGCTCAGCTTTTGAGTGGCTGGTGGGTTGATTTAGGACAAAAACACTAAAAAGGCTTGAGAGTGTAAACTAGTCCATATGTGTCCAGCAAAAGTGAGCACAGATGATGAAGAGCATGGTTTCTCTTCCCTTGTTTATTGCAGTTCAGACAGCATCTGGAAATCTTGCTGGGTCTTGACATTGGTAGAGCTGTTCCTCCAGGTGAAATCTTAGAGTGGGTGGGCAGGAGTTGTTCTGGATGGTTTGGGGATAGACCTTGAGTTGCAATTATCTTCCACTTAACTCTATTCCTTAGCAGCAATTACTGAGGTGCTGGAATCTGAGGTAGAAACCCACAGTGCTTTAATTTTTAATTAACCCAGAAGGTAGAGCTTAAGGACAATGAGCCGTGTCCCCCTGTTTAGTGAACTTCACTCTGGGAAGAGTCAATATGTTCATTTATACTTAATTCTACAAGAGCTATTGCAGCCCTCCTTTTCCTAGCTCACTTTTAAGAGCACACTTGAGTGCCATCATACAGCACACACAAGACAAGCAGGGATCAGACCCAGCCAGCAGGAGTTTAGGAAAAGCAGGTCCTGCTTGACTGACCTGATCTCCTGAGTGAAAAGGGAAAAACAAAATAACCCTGGAGAATTGAATTTAAGAAGGAAGATTTCCTTTTTAATAGAGCTGGATGTATCACAGAAACCTGGGCATAGACCAAGCCTTTATATTCATGGTCTGCTTAACAAGCCTATTGTTTGGCATTAAAATTGAAATCTGTGAAATGGTTAAGTGCATGTTTAATCATAATGGATTGTGGACCCACTCATGTATACCATTTTAACAGTTTTTCAGCTTTCTGAAGTACATTTTCCCTTAGGTTTTAAGGTAATAATGCATTGAATTGTGCTGATTTCACCCTGATCTCACATTTTTAACTTTGTAGGCTTGATCAGCAAATTTTAAATCAAAGCATTTCCTGTGGCTTCTTAGATTAAAGCAAGAAAAATACAGCTCAGCTGTTTATATACAAACATGCAACAGTTATAATGAAAGAACTACCCACAATGCCAGTGTAACTATAGTAACCAGCATTCACAAAGATCTACATTTAAGGGTGGTTAAAGCCAAATACATATTTGTTTCACAGAGACAATATTATTCTTGTAATGGAACACAACAGCACAAAAAATTCACAAAAAATGCCTACAGATACAAACATTAGCTGGGTGTGGAGTCTCCTACAAAATAAACTCTGCCTTTACTAGTGGTGTGAGTACTCCCAGGCTGCTCCAAGCTGTCAGAAGACAGAGGTACTCAAAGTGTTATTTTAGCACAAAGTGAGGTGAAAACCCAGCTCCCTAAACTCTCATCCACAGCAGTGTCCACTGGCACAGATCTCCCTGTGCAGAGTCCCACTGCCTTCTTCAGGATGCTGAGGGACAGACACTCCAGGGCCTGCAGCAATTCCTGCACCCTCACACTGCTATAAATACCAAAAATAAAGCATTTGACTGGGGCAGAGCTGACTCTAAGTGATGGAAAAAGAGAATAGCAATAAACAAACAGAAGGCAGATAGAGAAAATAAAAATAACGAGTGGATATACACTGTAATCAAAGGCCCTTTCTAGTTTTGATACACTTTATGATGATGCTCTGTTCAGGAGAGGTTGGTTGAGGTTTTTTTTTTTCCCAAGTCTATGGCTGATTGCAAGCAAAAATAACTACTGATCAATAGAAACCTCCACTGGGAATGGAACATTGCCTGGAAATGATCTTAGCAAAACTATCTGGCTTATGGCCATGCAGGTTTATGCAACTACTCCTTCACAGTTGTTTTATTTCTTCTTGCATGCAGAAAAGTCACTGCTAGCCTGTATCCACCTTTGCAGCCTGGCAGTCTCAGGGACTGGGAGGATACAAAAAATGACTGGTTCCTCTACTTCAACTGCTCTTAAACACTTTGGTTTTGTCCAGGTTTTCAGTACAATACTGGCCAAGGATTCTCAGGATTCAGAATAACTCTGAGTTGTGTTTGTTTCAGCCAAACTTAAAGCAGTGCAGTGTTTTTCCCAACACCCAGCTGTTACAATGTTATTTAAATAATGATAGCTGTCATTGTTGATTGATGTGGAAGGAAAGCTGAGGGTTGACAAGTTGAAGGGCTCAGTTCATTAGTACATTTCCATCAGATCCAAAAGAAAAATGAGGCAGTGAAATTGAAAATCACATATAAATAGGGAACTGAAAGTAACAAAGTGGGAACAGTCCAGGCAGGATGGAAAACTCACAGCAGCATCTTCACAACACAGGACAGAAGTTTAAAATCTTGCTCCTAAATCAATCAAGAATTTAAAAATGGCATACTTTACTCCAGTCAAGTAACACTTTGATCTTCAGTTTGAAATAAGGCACAAGCAGGTTGCCATGACTACTGAGTGCCACTGGGTGCCTTGGTATCTGGATAATTGCTGAATATTTGTAGACAAACAGCTGACGTGCATCTTCCGCTTTCACTTGCAAACTTGGAAGCTTAACTAGTTGTTGATGTGAGTCCCCTGGTGTCTTTGTGAATAATTGGCTCAACACTGAGATACATTTATGTCTATCCAGACAGGAAGAGATTGTTTCAAATATCCACATCAGGCCCAGATGTCATTGTGTGTTAACACACAGTGAAGCTCAATGGTACAGAGCTTCCCCGTTTAGCTAAATCAGGGCTGCTGGCATGGTTGACATGATTTTATGAAGCTTGGCTGTTTGATCTTTGCTTCCTAAACTCAGTTGCTTTTCCCAGAGAAGTGGATCTTTCCACACAGCAGGGAGAGCTGTCAGCTTTTTTGGGCTTGTCAGGGACCTGTTGTGGGGCTATTTTGTGCAGCTCTTCCCCACTTCTCTCCCTTTCTCTGGCCGGGTGGGAGATCAGATCCAACAGGAATTGCTCGTGATTTTTTTTTCCCCTTTTGTATTTGTACTGATGACTTCAGTTAAATTGTTCCCATGAAAATGAGATGTGGAATTTCCTCTGTCCTCATACATTATGCATATATACTTGACTCTGTTTGTCTGCTAAATGCAGCACTTCCCATTGTCATAGAACTAAATAATGTTTAATCCTGCATAAGCAAGCACTGCCCCATGTGAGGTGAATTCAGACACCCATAACTTTCAACATTGTAAAATCTGAATTTTTATTAACTTGTAATCATCTATAAGTGACCTGTGTAGTTTGTACTTAGGCAAAGCATTCAACTTTTCTCTCTTTTTTTTGTTGTTTTTTTGTTTTTTGTCTGTGGCATGCATTTGAGAATATCTGGTCCTAAAACTAGATGGAAAATTCTTAAAAGAAAAAGAAATCCTTAATAATTTCCCTGCTTCTCATCCAATTCAGAAATATAATTAAATCTTAGGAAAACCAAAAAAACTGTTACTTCTCTCTCCCTTTTCTTTTTAACTACATCTACATTATCACAGACATGGCAGTTAATAGCAGGAAAATTATCTGGAAAAACAGATTTTGTATTGTTGGACTTGTTTGGACAGTTCTCTCTGTCATACAACACCTGCAAAAACATTAAGATGGCACAGGATAACAGGGAAAAGCTCTGTAAGGTACCAAGAGCTTAAAGCTGAAAGTCATGCAAGTTATTCTCTGGGGAATAAATACATGTGAAAAGTAAACTAAGAAAGAATGTGGAAAAAGCTGGATTATTCTGGGGATCTATTTTCCCTGCACAACAGTAACATGTGTCCTGTTCTAGAAACAGTTATTCCTCAACAGAACTTTGGAAGCTGTATATGTGTTTCTCACCAGCAGTGAAAGCTGTAGAGTTTTTGGTAATTTGCCTTTATTAGCAAAATGACAGAACTCCAAACCAGAGATCTCTTAAAACTCCTGGCAGCACTTAATAGTACAGATCTGGGTCAAATTTGGCAGCATCTCTCCTGATTCACAATTACTTGAATTCCAAATTAGACTGTAGCTAGTTCTGGAAAATAATTTAACCATGTACTGAAACCTAGTAATAGTGAAATTATTACCTGTAGCTTGCTTTCTGTTAAAAAGAGTAAATCAAAAATTGCTGGCTTAAAGTTAGAAACTTTATTTTCTTTCCAGTGTGTGTGCTAGGATGGGTCCAATTTATTTATTCAGTACTTGAGGTCTGTATATAAATCAAGTCTACACATTGCTCTATTTGCATAATTCCAATCAACCAGTGGTTGAAAAGAAGTGCTGCATGAAAGTCTTGGCCTTCCTACCTAAGCTCATTATGCCTCTAAAGAGCACTTGGCTCCTCCTCTAATCACTTCGATTTTTTCTGTCAAGCTGTATTAATCTCTGTTCAGGTTCCACTAGGTTTAAGGTTCTCTTTCTTGGGGTTTAATTGTATAAATGGAATTTCTTTCCTCTTGCAGAGTCTGGGGAGAATGGTGAACCTTCAGTCTCAGCATAAAACAGCCCAGTCCCCAAGTGATACATATTTTATTGTTTCTCTGGCTGCAGTTCTCTGCTTTTTTCTATTTACAACCTTTTCCCTTTCATCATCGAGCCCATCCACACCTCTGATGTGAGGCAAACAGTTCTTTTGATGAAGAATAATTTATACAAATAACATTCATGTTTCTGTATTGCTTCATGACTGTGGATTTCCCCGTGTGACCCTGCAGGCAGCACCTTGGAGAGCTCCATGGATATTGTGCCTTCCATCAGCCCACACCATCTTCTTGAGGCTCTGAAGGCCTTTGGAGGATTTTTGTTGCCCTTTTTAGGCCAAAAGAAACTCAGTCAATTGTTCCTGGAACTGAGTTGTGAAATCATCACCCTATACCAACATTTCATACATGTAACTCTGTTGTGACTATGGGAAAAAAGGGGTTTTTTTCCCAGCTGTGCCAACAATGTCAAACACTTTTCCAATTTTTCATAATAAGTGGTCTCTGCTATTTCATTTTATGGTATTTTGAAGTCTTTTTCTTGTTTTATACATTGGCCCCAGAGAATTAGGTAGCAATATAATTACATTGGATTCTAGATATTATCTCCAGTGTAGATGGACAATGGTAAAAAAGGAAATAAGCTAAAAAAGGGAATACATACAATTAATTCTTTGAAAGTCTACAGAGTCAGCATTTCAAAGATGTATGAAATTTCTCCTTTTTTATAGTTATTCCATTGTCTCAAAGATTTTTAAGGTCAGAAAGTGCCTCTAGAATTCCATTCTCTTGTGTAGCAAAGGTCACAGGATTTCATCCAGCTGTTTCAGTGCTGAGCCTTGTAAACTCTGTTGAATAAGCATATTTATTGAGGCTGAAGTCAGTGAACTGAAGAAATGAACTGAGCCTGCCCCTCTCAACCTGTCAAATCCCTTCTGTCCTGTTCCATTTTTACTCAAAATGCCAATCTTTTTATGTAGAAAGGTATTTAAATACCAAGAGATTATGTCACTTCTTTGGAAGTACGATCCAATGGTTTCTTTATAGAGAAGAAAATACATATGACATAGTCCTCTGAGTACAGATGTGCTCACACACATTTATCTTGTGCTGAGTTCTCTATTTGCTAAAGCGTCCCTGAGAACAAATAGTGTTAGTTCTGCAAACATCTGTAATCCCTCCTTCATGGTCATCTCCACATCTGTAATGAATTTGGTTTAGACAGTAGTTTCTGAGGAGAGAAACTTCATTAAAGTTTTATAGATCAAATTTACAAGGTGGAGAAAATTCTAACTTACATTTTTCCTTTGTTAAGGAAGTGTTACTTTGTGTGAGTGATGGTCTGGGCTTATTTGTATAATTTTCTGGGACCAAACCTTTGGTAAACTCTCTAGGATAGAGTCTGTCTGGAGATGACTGTCTATGGAACGAGCTGCAGTGAGGACCAGACCATTCCATGAACTCATGAACTCATAATTCTGGAAAAGCTGGCTTCAAGACTCAGTACTATTAAAAAAAAAAAATTCTTCTCTTGTTTTAAGCATAAAGTCTTGTTTAAAATAAGATTTTCCATGTCTTAATTGTACTACAGAAAGTATCTTTTATTCTTTCTATGCTTGAGATAGCAAGGTAATTTCAGAACTGAAACTGATTGTCTCAGACACTCATGACTCAAATATTTAATCTAAAGGGTAAAATTCCCAGAGTACTTCTCTCATCATTCCTCAGTTCTATAGAGAATAAAAGCTTCAACTTTATATGATGTGATATTATTTCCATTATTGGTATTATGCTGGAGGCAAATATCCTTCAAAAAGCAAAATCCACTTCCCCAGCAGGCAGTGAGTTGTGCACCACAAAGGCCCAATCCCTCCTTTGCACTGTGTGCTGGAGATGCCTTGTAATCTGCTGAGAATTTAATAACAATTATTTTACTTCTTGTAGTGAAGAGCCTTTAAGATGTAATATAAAATATTCATCTGAAATCTGATGTCTCCAGATTTCAGGGGTGATTTAGGACTGAAGGATGAATTTTCCAGCTAACTGGAGATTCAAAGCAGTAGTGTCTCTGTTTATCTGCATCTGTGTACCTCTGTACATGGGTGTGCAAGGGCTTCTTTTGGCACCTCTTTCATTTGCTGTTCTAATACATGCAAAGGCTGGCATAAATATTCTCTTACCCCTAAGTAATTAATACATTTCTGGAGCCCTGGCTCAGGAAATGAAAATAAAAGATAGCATTTGCTTGTATGGTAAGCAAAGACAAGGAATTAATTTGTTCCAATAACCCCTCAAATTCTTTATTTCATTAATAACACTTCCAAGATTTTCACACAGTTTTAATCCAATTGCTCCCATCTGAAAGTGGTGAGAGCTGCTAAATAGGAATTTCTAAAGAGCTTGCAGTGTAATATGACAAAATGTAAGATATGCTGGGATTGCAAACAGTGGGTAATATAATGCACCTTATCTGTAATCCAGAATAATAATCTCTTAATAATATCAGACAAATTCTTCATATCTCTTTTAGTTCTTTACTGAGTAGAAAGCCCACTGACTTTATCATCTTAGCAGAGCTGCAGGAATTTATCCACCCTGTCTGATAACATAAAAACATGAATATGGATCACTTTATTTATTGTAATACAAGGAAATATGCTTTGTAATGATGCATAATGAGGCTGGTAAGGCTGAGAGCTGTGTGTGTGTCTGCTCCTTAGCCACAGACATGCAGGCAGGAGGTGGATGCAATTTCTCTACTATTGATCACATCTAAACATCAAAGCAGATGGTGGGGGGGATTGCTTCCTGCAGCTGCACAAAGCAATGCAGCTTCTGCAGAGGGAACTTGAGCAAATATGTGTTTTCTTGGGGGGAAGAGTGAGGACTAGTATAAATACATGAGAATTCAGGGACATGTAGCTGGTAATTGTGTAATAGTACACACATGGAGCAGCAAGATCAAAGATTAGACTGAAACACTGAAGCAGACAAAGTCTTTGCATCACTGAAAATGATTGCTTCCTCTATCCAAAATATCTTTGAAAAACATTATTTCCTGCATGTGAATGCCATGACTGATTTGTAGATGACACAGTTGGGCTTTGATCAAACAGAAACAAGAGAACTGAAGATCAAGAATAAGCAACCATGACTCAGGACTGTGCAACAGACTGAGAAAAGAAAAATCACTCCCTGTGCCAAGAGTTCAAGTATTAATGTGTGCTTGGTCTGAATTTTCCATGGCATCCAAACCAGGAAAATAAGATGAATTCAGTCTAGATATTTAAGATTGCACAAATATATTCCTGTTATGGCCAGGAAAGGGAGATTCATTTCACAGTGGTTTGAAGGTTAACATTCAGAAGTTTACACCTGAGCTCAAATATCCCCCTGCAGTGAAAACCTTTGCATGATCTAATGCACAGAACACTGCTGCCAGGCAGCAGATGCTCAAAAATATTGATAAAGCTGTGTAGATAACATACTTTTGGTGACAACCAAATAAGCTGCATAAGTTTTATGTACATTGACACAGCTAGACAAAGGCTTAAAAGACACCAATAAATAAGAGAAACACAAGTGTTAGAAAAGGGAATAATTTATCAGGAGAGGATGCATTTAGTTTATGGAAATGTTAGTTTTGGGAACCAGATTTTAAAACTTTAAAGCAGATCAAGTAGACAGATCAAACAATAATAGCTGTGATGGTCCACATTAGTTATGTTTTCATTTCAGGATTCTAATTTCCGTATTTTCATAGAGTAGAAAACAGAAAAATAATGCAGTAATTTACTCTGATAAATTTGATTACCACAAAAGATCAGTTCTACTATCTGGATGTATGTGAAATCAGAATTCCTTGGGTTAACTGGGGTTATCACCAAAATGTGATATTTCATTGTAGAAAATGATCTGTATGTGTATTTTTTTTTTTAACCTAACTTGCAAATAGCTAGTAAATGTCAGAATATGCCAGATGACATTAAGAAACTTATTCAGGCAAAGACGGTTTAAAACACTTACTGAGTGCCTGTGGTGCTTTCAGATGGAGAGTAGAAAACATCACTCACTTTCCTCTTGTATTCTGAAAATAACAGCAGGTAAAGGCAGAGCAGTTGTGGGAATGCACCTCCAGCTATCTGCTAACTGCACGTATCTTTCAAGATAGTCAGAGACTCCTGAAGAAAATACAACTGAATTTTAAATTCTGAGCAAGCTGAACTTTTATGGGTATATATGTTTAAGAATGAGTATGTGCTCATACACATGCACAGAGATTTTGGAGATATTCAATCTGAGTATGTGCAAATACATCCTAAACTGACATTATAATCTCCATTTAAGTACAGCATATGCTCTGCTTCAAAGTCAGTTCATAACATTTCTCTCATTCTCCTTTATTTGCCTTTTTCAAAGTATGTTATAGGACTGAAGTCACACTCAGTCTCTGATTTTATAGATGAAAATAGATAATATAATTTAACATTAATTGATGACCCTTTTATTATCTATTACTTGGTCTTTTGAGCAAACATAATACTGCCTACTGTTGCATGAAAGTCACAAAAATCATTGCTGTTTGGTGACTGGAAATGGGTTTCCTCAGCTTTTGCAGAGCTGGGATTTTTGTTACTATTTAAATAAGTTTTAATTTTATATATTTATAGGTATTTTAGTTTGCATTTCTAGCAGCTACTTGTTGCACTCTGGATTTTGTAGGGACAAAGACTGTACATTCATCAGATCAGGAGAAATTGTAGAACAGAGAAAAGATGGAAAAAGAATTAGAGGAACAGCAAGAAAACATCAAATAATAAGAGGCATAGTCAGCAAATGGGATTGTTACCCATGATGGGAAGAGTGATATCCAAATGTTGTGTCCATCTGAAAAAAAAAAAAAAGAAAACACAAGCAAAAGGGCTCATGGTGATTTTATTTGGTAAATAGGCTCTACAGTGGCTGATACACTGGAAATTATGCTGATGAATGAAAAATACCTAATTGGTGATATTAAGACCTGTCTCTTATACACATCTACTGGAAATTATGCTGATGAATGAAAAATACCTAATTGGTGATATTAAGACAATGTGATAAGTTCCTGGCAATTGGACTGTATTAGTTATGCCAATGTTGCCATTAAGAATCTCTATATTTTGGTGAAGAGGCAACATCTCCTGCCCCCCTGGACCTTTCCAGAAGGTACTCACAGGGAGTTTTTGGGGATTGGGAAGCAGGGGACTTGCTTGGCTCAGAAGCAGCTCAGCCCTAATGGAAAACACAGCTAAAGGTCCCACCCTGGCAGGAAAAGGTCCTGCAGAGACATTTGAAGTTTGTAGGACACCTTCCAGGTGATGCAGGGCATCCTTTAATGAGGCAGAGCTCTTCATCCCGCCTGAAAATAAATGGATGAGCCCTGCAAGAGATTTTGTTACTCTTAGTTACGATATAATGATGCCTTTACTCTAACAAAGAGTATTTTTGGGCATGTTCTACATGAGCTTTAAAAGTCAATTTCTAGATCTGGCAAGCAGTGAGAACAACTAAAAAAAAAATCTGGTTTTTAAAACATTTTGCATTACTGCCCAACTCTTGTATTAAAAATAAAAGGGGGAAAATCTGTCACCCAAACTAAGTGCAGGAATCCAAGAATGAAATACTTTCTGAAACTCTGTTTCCAAAACAAAACAAGCTGCCAAGTAACTTCCAGCCATTGTTACTGTAGCAATAACCTTTCCCAAATAAATTGATGCACTATTGTTTATTGACTCACCCAGGTAGAAAACTGGCAGCCAAAGACCCTCTCCTTGAAGAAAATACACTGAATTTAAGCATAGAACAGGGAGTTTCTTGGCACTGTCTTGTCCACCATAGATCACTAGGAAGAGGTGATATAGCAGTTAGTGTTGGGGTATCCACACTGCTAAAAGTGCTTTTTTCCAAGGAATGATCACCACCTGTAGCCCTGGGAGATGTGATGAAGTTCTTTGTGTAGGGATGAGTACAATTCTACAATGTAAACCCTCATGTTTACATAACACTGTATCTAATGAAAATGAGATGGAAGGGGGTCTAAGGAGAAATGTTTCTGGTGTTCAGGTGTTACTCAAAAAGATCTTTGGCATTCTAGTTGTATAATTTTGTCCAAATATATAAATAGATCATGTAGAACCAGGAGGTTTCAGTATTTTATATCTGATACCTATGAATTTTCTTAGGAAAACCACAAAACACTGCCTGTATTACAGTAGGGTTTTTGTGATGTGGTGTTGCTGTGTTCCTTTGAACATATAATTGCATCCTTTTTTTTCTCTTCTTTGAACAATGTTCCTAGAAAATATAAACAATAAACCCACCTAACCCTGGTGGTTAACACATAAAGAAAGATCTTTCTGTGTGATAAAATTAACTAAAGAAACACCTGGGTTTCTGGGTGTGTGGTGGATAAACTTCAGAGACTTTTTGATGATGTCCTAGTAATTGAACCATTTACAGCCCAGAGCATGGAAAGGAGCCAGTCTACAATATGAACTTTTATTTAGATGTTGGAATCCTTCACCATAGGCTAGAGATCAGCTGCACAGATAAAATGAATACAACTCAATTTCATGCAGTTCACATCAATAAACAAAGCAGTTTTCAGTTTGAATAATGAAGCAGACAGACTGAAATCCTGTCCACATTTGCCAGTTTCTACTGTGGGACCAGGATTTTGCCTTGAGATTTTGTGTGGCATACAGGGACCAAATCTCCTGTCAGCTTTTGCACTCTGAGCTGTCCTTATGAGATAGGTTTCTTTTCAGCTGTGTTAATTCCTGAGAAGCTTCTTAGAAAGGTACTTTAGTGGATTTTGTTACATATGCTCAGAATAGCTGTGGAAATTCAAAGTGAGCCAGAGACAGAAATGTCTATTTAATTCAAATTCCTGATGCCCCAGTGTTTGTAATTCAGCTTTACTTTTATCATCAGTTCCACTTCTCTGTGTTATTACCATCTCATTAGTTAATTATTATTATTGATTCTACCGTATTATCAAAGAGAAAACTCTTCCCCTTTGCTTTTCCTGTGAATTATGTTTAGACATGCAATAATTATTTTGATAATAGTGGGTTTAAGGATGAAGAAATGCCTCTTCCCTTCATCTGCAACCCTTAGCCTGAGATGGAGAAGCCAAAGTTGAGCTGCAGGTGTTTATTGGTGTTGCTGTTCAGTTAAACTGACATGGGTGTGACCCTCTACAGCCCAAGGGAAAATCACAGTGGATAGAAGCTTGTTTGTGAAGAGAATCCAGGCATAAGGTTATTAACCTTATATTTGGGAAAGGGAATCAACATCTCTTATCCCCAGTCTAAAGTAAGTTTTAAAAGCTGTTCACAAGGGTGAGAGTGTTTTGCCTTTTCTCGTGTTGCTCTTTGGTGATTGGCATCAAGGCTCAGGCAGAGCGATAGAAAGACCTTGACACATCCTTTAGTGACTTCCAACACCTTGCAGGCACGGCTGGCATTCACAAAACTTGGCTTTCCCTGAATAAAATTGTAACACTTTCACACAAACCACCTGATATCCCGTGTCTGCCCTCCACCACCTCAGCTGTGACACACAGCCTTCCAACAGCAGCCTCAATTCACAGCTCTGTCTGAAATACTGTCACTCTGGCAATTAAGTTTGCAAAGCTCATGGCAGTGGTAGTAAAACACAAATCTGCAGTAAACAGAGTTTAATGTTACTGAACAAAACTGCTAAGAGTAGCCTTGTGGAATTAGAGATATGTGGGCAAGTTTGTGCGTGCATTTAATGAACTGAGCTAAAAATACATGAAACGTATTTTAATGATTGGAAAAAATGCAGAAAAATGTACTGCTCATGGGTAATGAATGATTTTCTGTAATAGGCCCTGTGCCTATAACATGGAAAACTCCTTGTATCTGCACACAGACCAAAGTCTGGCATGCTCAGCACAGCCAGTTGCAGACATGGATGGATGCAGATGTGCACAATTGCCCACCCTGTGCATCCAGAATTTTTACAGGCTGATGTGCACAGCCATCACTAAAAAGTGCATGTAGTTCATGGCCCCTGTTGTAATCTAAAATTCCCTCTCACTGCATGCAAACCAATATTAAAATTAAAACCTCCTTATCTTTAGGGAGCCAAGACAAAGCAAACTTAAATAATGCTTGTGTAACAGTGGGTGTACATGTGGGGATGTGTGTACATATAATGGAATTACCATCAGTAATGCTTTTAGTGTGCTAACAGTCTTTTAAAGAACTTCCAAAGGTGAGCAGAAATGTTTGTTACAGTTGTATCTTACTTTTAATGCTAATTAATTAGTACAAAGATAATATTTACCATAAATTAGATCTGCTAAAAGTTTGGGCAATGATCTGACACCTCTGGAGAAGTAAGGAATAAAAAATTTTTATGAAGCACATGTAAAGACTTAGACTGATACAGTCTTGGGTGACAGAGAACGTACCAAAGACTCTCACAGAGATTAAGAAAACTGGATAAAAACTAGGTGAAAGGGTAGTGTAAAGGCAGATGATCTGAAAAAACGTTGATAAAAGCAGGAAAGACAAAACAAATGCTTACACAGAAAGAAAATCACAAAGGATAATTTTAGCCTTGGTGCATCATTCTGCCTTTGTATTCAATGGAGTGAGATGTGCATTTAAAGGGCGATTTACAGGATGATGTCTGGGCTACAGGGAGTCCTTGTGGGTGTCCCTCAGTACAGGCCTCCAATTAAATCCTAACCACTGGATTCAAAGACCCAATTCTTCCTCCTGAGCAGAACATCTGGTTCACAAGACTGTGAATTGAACCTGCGACACGGTTCACAACATTGTGCTCTGAAAATGAATAATGGATCTGTGACGGATCTTGTAAGTGAGGAACGAGGAAAGGTGATGTTGTCAAGATGTAAACGGTAGAGAGACAAGAGCCCCCAGGGGAACGTGTGCTGAATTGTTCCTGGGGATGAGCAGAGACTGCAGAGCATCATAAAAGGAGCTCAGGCCCAAGAGGATAGGGAGAAAATGGAGAATGATTTGAAAGCAGAGCTGGAGTAGTCCCAGGGGTGAGCCACCTCCTGCTCTTGGAGTGGCGAGGGAAAATCACCCATCTGGTGAAACTGCAGAGGGCGATTTATTGCAAAAACTTTGGTTATTGGGAAAAAAAAAACAGTGTCAGGGTGAAATAGTTGTGCCCAAAATGGTGACTACTGAAATTCTTGTTCCAGGACATCAGGATAAAAATGGAAAGTACTGTATTGAATACTGAACTCTTGAATGTCATTAGGAGTATTTAAGATGTGTCTACTGACAGATTCACATTTCATCTTTTATCATCAATTTTAAAGCACCAGTGAAATCTAAAATAAGAGCCACATGATGTGTTTGAGAGATGAGGAAATAGCTTTATATGAGCAAAAATTGACATGTAGGTGACCATACACAATAGAGAAAAACTCCTGAAGAGGCACAAAATGGAATGCAGAATAACGGCTGTATTTGCAGTTCTTTTGATGAATGAATGCAGATACCCAAGAAATTTGTAAAATTGATGCAGGGAACCAGGTTTAAAATATTTATTAATACAGTGTATAATGTATGTGAAAGGTATGGCACACCAATAGTAACAGGGACGTATAATAAGACGTGTATTCTTCTGGATCATTTGAACATTGTGAATTTCTGTAGGATTAAAAAAGCTCCCAAAGGAATAGGAGTTCCTATTCCCCAGAAAATAAGTGTGTAGGCAACCTATATTTCAGTTGTCCCATTTATGGGCTCTTTTAATGTTCCTTTGAAGCCCTTTGTGTTTCATCTGTCACAGGGAGTGCAGAAGAGATGATGGACAATTGTTCTGATCTGGTTTGGCAGTATTTGTGTTCCAGGTTTGTAAATGTTTAAGGGCCATTTAGCAGTGAATCTGGGACGCTCGGAAATCTGAGGATTTCTCAGGCACGTGGGAGATTCATCCTTAGCTTGAAGCCCAAGAACAAAGAAGTTTTGGAGAAGGTGTGGCTGGCAGCAGAAATCAAAGAACTGGGGAATGTGCATGACAACTTTGACATTTCCTGCCGTGTTCTGTCCTGTAGCAGTGACTCTGGACAAGGCTCCACAAGGCAGGCTGTCAGATGGGGAGGAAATAAATAAAAGTTTAGGGTGTACTTGTGATGGCATTTCATAGCACGGGCTGGAGAAGGAACGTCAAAGCTGATGTGATTTGAATATAAAGAGAATGCAGGAAATGGAGATTTGCCCTGGATAAGAGCAGGCAAAAATGGAAATGCAAGACCTGCAAAGGGATATAAAAGTCCCAATATATGATTTATGTTAGGAATATGTGTCCTAAATAGCTTGGTGATACTTTACAGTGGGTTACTATTTTCAGATGACTAGAAGAATGACCTCTGGGACGTTGGGACCATCTCTGGGAATTTAAAAACAACCATACTGGGTCAGGTCAGGAAACCAATCTTGTTTTCAGTAGCAGTTGCAGCACATGCCAAGGCAGAGCACAGGAGTGATAAACCAACAAGGAAAATCTCCTTCTAGACCTTCCCAGTTTTCAGCAGTTTGTGATTGTGTTAAATAACCCCTAAAAGAATTTGCTTTTCTAAGTGCTTTGTGAGCTCATGGAAAACTTTCAGCTTTCATGTCTTTTGTGAGATTTTTCCATTATTTTTTGAACCTTCATGTTTTGTCTTAGCTCCCAGATCTAACACTGGAAAACACAGTGAAAATTCATCTTTTCCTGACATCTCTCAGTACCCTCACTACTCATCACTACAACCACCTCTCTTGTTCATCACTCCCAATAATACTGCTCTCCAGAAAATCATTCTTAGGTTGGTTAGAAACATTTAAATTTTGTTCTTAACTGACATTAGTTCACTACCATATTAGAATTTATTTATTTTTTACTGTTGGGTATCAATGAGTTGCAGCTGACTTTTTTGTCCTCTTCTATTCACTTTATATTGCTATTTTACTGAGTTCTGTTAACAGATATTTATTGGCTTCATTATTGGTTTGGTTTTGTTTTTTTTAAATGACAGCCAAAACAATTGGGAGGGGTGGTGTGGTTACCTTAAACCTAAATTTAATCTAAACATTCACTTTGAATTTCAATTTCTCCAAGAAGTTTCAGTGCAGTTTTGCACTTCTATTTTTCTTTTTGCTTTGTTCTGATGCCCAAGTGCTTTCTCTCCCTGTCCTGAGGATCAGAAGCAAAGCCACAAACCCAAGAGCAGTTGTCTGGAAAGCCAAATGTCAGAAACTGGCCAGAGGGAGCAGAACCACCACCAGTCCATCATGCTGACGACCAGCTGATGAAATTCACAGCAGGATAAAAAGAATTTCTTACTGAGCGAGGGTCAGGGAGTGAGCAACAACAGCTGAGAGCTTGTTTGTCTTGGGCATTGATCAGTGCATATTTTCAATCATCTGAAATATCATCCCATTTGAAGCAGCCACAGTGGGGAATTTATTTAGGACACAAAACCAGCAGTGTAAACATGGTTGAATCTTGGAAGAAAACTAACAGAGACAACAGCTCTGTGCCATTTCTTTTGTTTGTATAATTAATGTTCAGCATTAAGTGTTCACTGGGCTGACACATCCATGGTACCAGGAAAGTAAATTCATCCAAATGCAAGCAGTTCCTCTTGTATTGTTTTTGGAACTATATGGTACATTTGTTCAGCTCCCTGGTAATACTTTAAAAGCTAATTAGTTTGAAAAGTAAATAAATATGCAAATATACATCAAGAAGTTCCAGTTTGTTGTCTCTGATGTTTTGGGTAGAGAGAACCATGACTTTACTGAATTACCAACAGTGCTGTGGTTTCTATTTCCTGTTGATACTTCCTTTATCCAGACTAATTTTAAAATAATTGAAAACAATACTTCAACTTGTACAAATTTTTCACTGAAATCAGTCAACAAAACAGGAATAGTGGGGAGGAGCCCACAGGTGCCCAGGGGGGATATTTATGCACAAAGGTAACAGACCCCTCTGACAGCTTACCTACATCAGCCAGGGGTGACAGCCCTGAGACTGCTGCAGTGAAAACAGGAATGAACAAAGCAGGAGAGGGGAATGGGAAGCCTGTGGCAGCTCTGTCCTGTTGTGCCTCTTCCCAGCCCAGCCTGTGCTGTGCAAGTCTTGGCGTCCCTCCCTGACTCTGTCTCTGCTGCAGTTCCTGACCAGGAGCTCCAGTGGTACAACCCATCCTCCTTTCTGCCCTGTGCACTGGCACCCTTATCCCAGCTGAGCAGGAATCTGCTCTTCTGTAGCTGTTAGCCACCCCAAATATCCACAAGTATCCAACTGTGCACCAAACCATCGGCACACAAGCGCTCTCACTAATTTTGCCTGGGTGCAAGAGACCGTGAGCTCAGCTTTGCTCCCTGCAGGTCCTCATCAGGGCTTGGGAAACAGAGCTGTTTGTGGATGCCACACTGCTGGTACTCCAGGAGGCTGTTCCCTGGGCATAACCAGTGAGCAGGAGGACAAAGACCTTCCAGATCTAGCCAGAAACCCAGATTTTTTTGCAATGATAAATCTATACACTTGACACTTAGATATAAACTCAACAGTGTCCAAAAACTTATCAAAGGCAGTAATTAGTGGTGATGATGATGATGATGATACTACTACTAAAATAGTAATAGTAATAATAATAATAATTCATTACCTTGATATAAGGGAGCTCCTGGTTCATGTTTCTAAGGGAACACTCAGATTATAAACTCCTTAGTCTAAATGTTTGCCAGGGGACTTCAATATTCTCTGACATGACAATTATTTAGGACCTAATGCTATCTCACTGAAGGAAAGTTTCTCACAAGACTGTCTCCTGGTCTCAGAAAGTTCTGCCATTAGATTTTTGTTCCAGAATCATTAATTCACTATTCTCTCTCTCAGTATGACACTGTACTTGCATATCCATCTCTTAGAATGGTCTTTTTTAGTCTAAAATTGTGGCTCTAGTGTGGCTGAATACTGTTTATTAATGTGAAAAAACAATAATATCTGATCCTGAAAGTATTAACATATATATTCAGCTATTGAAGAGGTGATTTGCCCCATAGAGAGAATTATGATTTTTAAATAAGAGAAGGACTGTGATGCATGAGACTGTGAGGTGATTGTAATATCAGAGAAAGAAAAGGGAAAAAATGAATTTTACAATTATTTCAGTAGCCTTACTCACTTGATAGTGTGGAAATTATTGTAATTTATTTAGATGAAATTTGTGTAAGCAAAAGCATTTTTCTAGGTACATTAATTTATCAGAAAGAAAAAAAAAAATCTGTGACATTTCCTGAAGGTTTCTTTTTTGTGGTGATTGAAACAAAACCCACGTCCTAAAGCTATTATTGTAGCAACAAGGATTTTCTGGCTGCATTACTTGTTCACAGATGGTTAGCCTTTGACATGGCAATGAGATTGTTCACTTCTGCAAGACGTTAGCACAGATCAATAAGAAAACTGTCTTACAGAGGGAGCACCTGTTTGTCAACCAAGGCTGCCTTAAAGGTATTGCTGATATTACATTTTTGTTTGTTCAGTGGAAAGTCAGTAGTTTTTCTGGCTGCAGGGTTAAATTCCTTCTTTGTTAGTGTGCAGTTTGATAGGAGAAGGCTCCCACTGGAACAAGAGGGAAACCCACATTTGCAGTGCTGGGTAAGTTGGTAGGTTGGGCTTGAAAATCTGTTCCTTTTACTCCATTTAGGGCCATGGCTATTGCAAGTGCTAGTTTAGTTTTCTGCCAAGCAAAAAAACTCATCATTCAGGTTTTAAAAGAAATATTTGGGGATGGCTTTATCCAGGCTGTGGCTCACAGGAAACAGGGCCTCTACCAATTTACTAGTGATAGTAAAATATGTGTTACAACACATGTCACTGAAGTTCAAGGTTCATAATAAAAAGGATCAGAAAAATCTGAAGGCCCAGGAAGTTATGTGATTGCAGCTAGAAAAATGAAATAATGTACCTGGGGAAAAGAAGTATTCAGGCATTAATGCTGAAAATTGCCAGCTACTACAGTGGGGATGGAAAAAATGGGAAAGTGATGGCATTTTCTCCAAGAGCAGGAGGTATTAGTGTCTTTCCTTGTTGAGAACACTGCTGGGAAACACAGAGCACCGTTTCAATTAGATATGGCATTCCTCTTCCATCTCAGACTGTTGGCTGGATTTTCTATTACAGAGCATCTGTCTCTGTTTCTACACCCTGTTTTTTATTCCTTGACCATCTCCATGGTCCTGACGTGCCCAGGCAGTAATAAATACCAATGTATCTGGTAGCTTATACACTGGTGATCAAATATTCTCGAAACTATATTAACTTGTGCTGGTTGTCTATGTTTTAGTTAATAATAGTGAAGAGCTGAGTAGAGATAAATGCTGGATTGGGAAAATAGGGCAGACTTTCTCTCTTAAATGGAGATAATAATACTCATCCAATTTACAGCACAGAATTTCTATCACTTTTAATAATAATGAAATTGTTATATAGTGGAATTTTAAAAACATCAGTGAAGTCAATGATGCTGAGAAGAGCTGTGGACATCAGTAAGTTGATGGGGACAGGCTCATGAAGAAAGATGAAGAGAAGCAGCAAATGCACAGCTTGTCTAAGTGGTGATAATGATGATGGGGGATGTGATGACCATCTGAAACATCTCTGACATCTGTAAATGTGGAACAGGGAATAGTTGTGTTCAGTTGGTCATAGCATCACAATTAGTGTTAATGAGAAAAACTGAGCAAAAGAAAACAGAACATTCTTTTTCTGTTCAGCCCAATGGTGGATCCCATTAAACACTAGAATGGCATCTTCAAAGGATCCCCTGTTGCACCAGCAGAAGTCCAATTGCTTAAATAATGTGAAAATAAACTGAGCAAGATGCTCATGAGTGCGTGGAGGGAAACGTTTTTGATACTGGGAAAGAATTGGGCAAGATGACCTCTTCTGCTTCTAACTCTGAGCACACCATTAAGGAGAGTTAGTAGAGCTGTCCTACTTCTAGTTTACAGGCTTTTCTCAATTTTTTTTTATTTCTAATGAGAGCCCAGTTTATAGCAAACATTATCCAAATCTTTTTAGGCTGGAAATGCAGGCAGGGGTCAGAGCATCGGGGTCGTTTCTCTGGTGGGGCTCACCTGGAGCTGGATCCTCAGGAACCCTGTGGGATGGCACTTAAACCTGAGCTCTCTGAAGCAAAACCTTGGGGTTTGAGTGAAATGGGGTTTGTCCAGGTGGACAAAAGTGGACTAAGCTGGACATGAATCAGGACAAGCCTAAGAGGCAAGGGAAGGACCCTTTGGATACAGTGCTGGAATTAGCACAGAATCTGCAGCACATCAGAGATGCTGCTTCTCCTCAGCAAGCTGCAGGACATGCACAGGACACGTGCATGTATCTTTTATTCTTTTTGCATAATTTCCCTGGATTAGATCACTTGGATTATTTTGGAACAAAAATTGAATTTATTTATATTTTAATGTAAAATGGTTTCTTTGTGACCATAAGAGACATAGCTTAAATAATTTCTTACTTTTCCCTTTTTGGTGATGAGGTGAGTGTGGTGTAGTTTATTGGCTGTAGTACTATATAGGAAACTGGGAATCATTTGTTAAAAATAGTTACGTGAATTACAACACACACTGAGACAGGGATTCTATCTTGAATTGAAATTTTTTGACATTAGCCAGTGAAATGTCAATATTTTTCATTAAAAATATTTTAGTTTTTAAAGAAATCTGCACAAAAAACAACTTTTAATTGAAAAATCAGATTCCAAATTCTCTTAGCGTTTGGATGAATACTGATCATCACCAACAATAAACAGAGAAGACAAAAATGAATGTTTTCTGCCCAGCCTCTTAGGTTCTGCTAACTGCAGAGCTCCCCAGCTACTATTTAACTAATAAAGAAAAAAATTAATATGAATTTTAAGCCAATGTTGTAATGTGTCACATGTTGCTTTCAAAATAGGAAATTATTTGCTCACTAGACTTCCTGTATTTCTGCTCGGGTATGCAGCCCTTTTTATTCACATTATAAAGGAACAGAGTGCACTGAATTGCACATGTATTCAAAGGAGCAGCACAAATCTGAACAGCAGCCAGGTGATCAATTATTAGGAGGCAGTACTGCATTGTGTTGTTCATCAAGAGATTCCAGAGAGAAGAGAAAGAAATTGTCAGAGAGAGAAACATTCAATGCAGTTGGGAAAAAAGGTAAAGGGGGAGAGAGAGATTGGGGAACCAGAATAAATCAGGGTTACAATTGTATGCAGAGAGCTGGTGCGGAAAGACAGAGCAAATCAAGGTGTCAGGAAATAAAATATTGCTCATCAACAGAAATAGGGAAGAGAGAGAGACATCAAAACATGGAAATTCATGCAAAAAGAAAAAAAAAAGCAGCTCAGAATAGTGACTGTGGAAAAATGTAGGAGAAGAGAGGTTTGGTAAGTGATTAAAGTAATATGGAAAAAAAGAAAATCAGTCAGACTTGCTTTGTTTGAGATGAATGTCACCAGAACAAAAGCAAAAGAAGAAAATAAGAGGTGCCAAAAGTTATAATGAAATTAAATATTGCCACTGTCCCCTTACTTAAAATTTCAGTGAGGAGGAGGCAACCACCCTCCCACTGAGGCTTCCCACAGAAGTGGCTGCACTGATGAGTAAATTTTGAGAACAATATGGTCTGAGCCTCACTTCATCCTCTGCTTCCCCCTCTTCCTCAGCCATGGTTTGGTCCTGACCAGAAGTAAAACAGCTCAGTCATGTCTGGAGGGAATAGATCATTTTGAGGGGGAATTTTTAACTTGCTAATTCATAATCACAGTAGAGTAAGCCTTAAAGTTAAAATAGATTCTTTTGAGAGAGAATTCCTTGACTTGTTAATTCATAACTGAGGTATAGCAGCCTGAAAGTTAAAATATTGCTGCTCACATACCCAGTCCCTAACATTTACTGAAGTGCTTGACTGTGCTTGACGCTAAATAAGGTTCAGAAATGAATGTGCTATAAATTCCTTAGGCTGGAGACTACCAGGTTCTTCTGCTATGGATAATGAATGCAATGTAAAATGCTTTCCATGCAAAAACAACTGATTGCTTCTAAGCCTTTAGTCCCACCCTCTGTCCTTCTGCACCATTGTGCAGCCAGTTCCTGGCACAGGAATCGTTTTCTGCTCAAACACAGGACCAGCTGCTGGCAGTCACAGTATGAATAATTCTAGAAATATATGGGGTGGGATAATGGGCACACTTGTCCACTGAAAAGTGCCTGGGAAGTGATTGCTTGGCATTGCTCAGCTGCAGAGGACAGGATTTACTGCTGCTGCTCATCACACCTTACAGTGACTTTTGCTTGCACGTGCTGGAACTCTCAGTCTTTGTTTTCCTTCTCATGGATTTTGTAGGACGTGGTTAACCCCATCCATGAAAATGTCATTGCCATATGGCGAGCTAACTCATCTGTAAGGGATCCCATTAAAAACATCTCCACTTTGATCCCACCCTGACATCTCAGTTTTACACAGTGGCCAAATTTGTTTAGAATCATTCCTTCCTGTTATTTTATTTATTGCCATTTGTTGGAAGATTAATGCAGCCTCTGCACTGGTTATAATTCTCTCCATCAGTCTGTCTGTGGTATCTCTGCAATCCCAGCTCTCCATCACTGTGCATTCTTTATGGATCACATTACTTTCACCACTCCTTATCTAACTACTTCATAAAAGCACCTCACACATTTATAAAGCATGACAAGAGCATTACCATAAACTGTGCTACTGTGCTCAGTAAATACATCATAGGCTCTCCATAGGCTAATCACCTTAGTGGATAAAATTATCTGGGGATGACTTTATCTGCAACCATCATATCAAATGATGAACTGCAGAGAACAACATTGTTTTGCTTTTCCATGAGAATTTAAAATCCCTGAATCATTTAGTGATGACTCAGAGCCTGGATTTGAAAGTTGGCTTTTGTGGAGTTGCCTTGTAATCAGTGGATTATTTTATAAATATTTTTTAAAAATCCTGAAAGTGTGACATTTTCATGTACCATATGAAAAATGCAAAAGATTCATCATGAGCATAGTAAGAAATTTGGAGTCTCTTTTAAGGCTGGAGGGAAAATTAATATGGTTTTCCAGTTTGGAGTAGTTTGGAAATGAAGGTATTCAATAAATGTATTAATCACTTTTAGAGATCTGGTGTTTGGGGGAAGCCTGTTGGGCATAAGTGAGACTCTGTCAGGACCAAGCTGTGCTTGCATAGTTGACATAGAATAATTTCTAAATCCTTTCTTAGTAACCTCTCCTCATGCATTTTTATATTCATTTCTCATCAGCAGCTGTGACTGAATCACTTATTTCTTATAAACTTAATTATTCCATCCAAAAAGAGAGAAGTCCCATCTTTCTTTCATTGTGTGTTTTTCCTGAAACTTAACACTGATTCTTTGGACACTTTTGTTGGCAGCATTTAGAATAATGTTTTGAGGTTCCAAGAACAATATTCCGTGGTTCACTCAAATTTTATTGTGAGAGTATTTTCATGCCTAATTCCACTTTGGATTTTCACTGTTCTCTGGCAAGGAACTGGAGATGTCAATACTGCAAATGTTCCTTTCTGCTAAGCAGCAGAAATGTACATTTCTCCACAGCTTTGATACCTAGAAAATTTGTTCTGGGTGAGAATTGTGCAGCTGCAAAGCAATGATCAGAATAGCACAGCAGGTCTTTTTAATCTCTAGTTTATACTGCAGCCTGCAGTTTAAGTTATAGGAGGAGTACAGTCAATGCAGGCATATTACATCTATTTTGTCCAAACTCAGTTTTTTTTATCCTCCCTGACATATCAAATATTAAATTTTCCAAACCACCCAAGTGACTAAGAGCATGATTTTTTTTAAAGGTACTTACAAGATTTTATGCTCAGCCTTCCTGGCATACATCATTTAGACCAAGACATCCTATTTACAAGTGATATAGACCTCTAGGAGTGTCATATCTCACTGAAAGTCAGTGAAATTTAGAGTCATAATGCTTATTACTTTTTGATATGGAACTTCAGTTATTTCTCAAAAGTAACATTCTTCTCTTTCTAAATTAAGTCCTGCCTCTTCACACACATCTCTTAATGGCATTCCAGAGCTGTAAATCCCACCAAGACTTCTAATTTCTAACCTCCATTTCTCAAAGTTGGCCTCCCTTTGAAGTAAAAAAAAATCTCATTAAAAGACAGAGGATCCCCACTAAGAGAACATTGGATTCTTGCCTGCCTCGTGAGTTACATGTCTGGGTCTTGTAGTTCATCAGAACAAGAGTGCTGACAGTCCCTATCACAATTCCCTTGCCATATTCCCTGTGACAAAAAAGCCATCAGTCCTGTGGGGAGCGGGCATGGCCCTGGAAGGGACAGCTCCACCCACAAGAGGTGGGATTTTTTAATAGACTCTGTCATTTTGGGGGTCTATTGCACACAGGCATGCAAAATCCTAATTAAAACGACTCATAACCCTGCTTAAATAAGAGCTGGGAGCAGATTCCTCATCAGCATTCCTCTCCAGCCACCCTTGCCCTGTCATCCCCTCGCCCTCCTCAGCCTTGCTGGTTATTCCTGTGCCTTTGGAGCTGCACTGTGCCAGAGGCAGGAGCTGCTGGAAGGCTGATTGTTGTTCTGGAGACCATTTTCCCCTTGATTCATCTGTAAGAGATTTTTTTATTATTATTTTTTTTTAATATGCATAAGAATAAGGTCCTGCACAAATTTCTCAGGAGATCAATTTGCAAGGCTCTTTAGTAGAAAAACCTATTCTCTGGTGTGTATATTGGTTTGATATGGAAATCCATGAGCCAGCCCAAGATCTGAGCATGGTTCACATGCTGGTGTGCTCTGGGTTTTCCTTGTGAATTCAAGAGTAGAATCCATACCATTTCTCCTTTACAGAAAACACATATTTT
The DNA here is from genome assembly GCF_001522545.3 of Parus major. Classification (NCBI taxonomy): domain Eukaryota; kingdom Metazoa; phylum Chordata; class Aves; order Passeriformes; family Paridae; genus Parus; species Parus major. Next base: position 15,428,585 of record NC_031781.1, read on the forward strand.
TAATTTTTCCAGTTTGTGAGGATCAGAGTCTATTCTATTCTGGGTGTAAGTATAAGAATCTGTAAATCTCTCAGATAAAAAGCCTCCTGTGGCTGATGGAAGATAGCATTAGTAGAAAACTGTAAAAGACTACAAATCCTTGTGCTAATTAGAGCTTTGCATCTCCCTGCTTTTCCTATTATGCTGAATGGGAAATACAATACAAATGGAAAAAAAAAAAAAAGAAGTTAATATTAAATTGAAATATTAACATTCTGCTGAACAAAATACTTTAAAGATATAGGTTTCCTCTAGAAGTTCTTTTGTTATTCATTTTTGCAGAAAAGTTTGATTTCATAAAAATGGCCTTTTCAGTCAAGATTAGTCTTAGAAACTAAAGAGTTTCTAAGGTAAATAACCAGAGATGCCTGTGAGAATGCACATTAGACTCCTCTTAGCCCAGGAATTCTCACTCCAGAATCTATCAGAACTTTGGCTGAGTGTGAAATGAATTTTCACAGGTAACTGACCTGCCTCATCCAGCAACTCTTCTCCAGACTCTGACCATGGGCCAGCACAAAGCAAGACAATCTCATTATCTCTCTTACTCAAATGTGCTGTGACACAGGAGCTGGGGCTCAACCTGCAGGAATGTTGGGCTCTCAGAGCTGGGACCTCCAGGAGTGCTCTTTAAAGTGACCTGGACATCAGAAAAACCTCAGTGGGATTTTAAAGTTTAGCACAAGGAGCATTTCCAAGGGAAAACAAATTTCACTAGCCATGGTCCTCTTGTTCTGGGCTTTGGTAGAGAAGCAGCAGTTTCTTTAAGGGGGTACCCTGTGCCTCCAGAACCCTTTCACAGCAACAGCATTCAAAGAAATAATATCCCAACCAAAACTTAATGACCCACAGTGGGAATCACTAATGTTGCTGCTGTTGCATAGAGTCTTCCCAAAATGAAAATAATAACACAAATCTTGCATAATGAACAACAAAATACTGACTATTAATGAAAATATAAATAGAAATTTAGGAAACAGACCACTGCAGTCTATACTGATTCACTAGGCTAAAAAAAAAATCCACTATATATCAGGGGACTTGCAGAGCATGTGTGGAGCATTCTGAATTCCCATGGTAACGGGAATTCCACATATAAAGAATAACTCATCAGTTTATTTGTATCAGTTATCATAATGGAAAATAAATAAGGAGTAATGCTGATGGGTTATACTTAGGTCAATTTTTTGATGGTGCCTTTGTGTTACATCAGGTTTATGAGCCAAGTTCAGCTGTTTTGTGACTTCATTGATGGCAGTTAACCCTAACCTTGTGAAAATGAGTGAAAACCCTAAGCCCTCTCTGATTGCTCTGAAAATGCATCAGATTGTAAGCTTGATTCTTTTCCTTCTGGAACAGATACACAATGTTACTGCATTATATGTAAAAGAAAAATCGGAGTGTAATTGCATTGAGGCTATGAGAAATCTTTTATTTGTTCACTTGTGAAGTGGCTTGTGGTGTAGCATGAGACTTTTTTTTTTCCCCATCTGTTACATATTCCTGTCAGAAGCAAAAATGTTGCTTGGTAAGTTCCATAGTAGTGGTTTATTATTTCTTAAAGTAAAGTATAGTATTTTCCCCTGTGCGCTGTGTAGACTGCAGTTCTGGCACATTAGCTGGCATAAACATTTTGATTAAAGCTTATGAATGTATTAATTACACCTGGGAAGTTTCCAAAGCTTATTCAAACTGAAAACTCTTTAAACTGCAGCCCCCAAACCTGAATTCTTTATAGTAAATGTGAAATAAAATGGCTGTCACAGGGCTGTTTTTCCTTTCTCTTGGATGTTTTATAAGACATGGGGTGGCAAGGGTGCAAGTTCTTTTATCCATTAGTTTCTGTGAACACTTTTTCAGCAAGTCGAGAAGTGTCTGAAGAATTTTTGCTGTCACATTGTTAAACATTTGCTTGGAGTCTATAGAACTTAAATTCTCTTTTAAATTTTCTCTGTTCTCCTAGGTCTAGCAGTAGCATCTGCATATGCTCAAGCATTTTCAGAATAACATATGGGTCTATGACCTTAGCAGGGTGATAGCACTGGCACTTAGACTGGCTACTTGAAGCTGTATAAATAAATAGAGCTATCACAAACCAGCTATAGTCCTAATGAACTGTTTGGAAATGTTGATAAAATTGGTCCATACTATTTCTTTTGTTTGTATTCCCACAGTGAATTACCAGTGGTGTAACAGAGGCAGAATTTGGCCAGGAAAGCCCAGGATGTGGTTTGGGCACCACTATTTTTTTTGCAAGTAACACGAACTGGTTCTTACAACAACCTTCATCTGGATTAGGCTGTGAGGTGCATTTGCAATGAGCTAGAAGCAAATGCAACAGAGGATCTGAATTCTAAAATGGCTGGGTGTATGACCCCGAGAAGAAAGGCACATCTTATCTGTCAGCCGTCTGTGCCAGCGCCAAACAGCCCAAGAAGTCTCACCAAAGCTCTGCTCTGCTCATGCATTCATGCACACATGCATTCATTATGATTGACCTGCCCTAGGAAGGTCCATTAAGTGGAACTCATTTCAAGCACAGATGGTCCTGAATAGCTTAATGTCTGTCTGGTGGCCAGAGTAAGTGAATTCTTGATGGCCTTAGACTTCTGATCACATACATGCAGCCAAGGAGGAAATGAAAACATGTTTATCATTTTGATAAACAACCTCTCTCATTGCTGCAGGACGCTCCATGTAACTCAGCAGAGTCAAATACTATTAAATTGTCATCACTGTCAAAGAGAGAACATATAAGTTTTGCTACCTGAGTCATAGTTAATGACTTCCACAATGTATAACACAAATCAGTAGTGCTGTTTGCCTTTTTTATGTTTGTTTACTGATAAGTTCAGGCTTGGCTGGAATGCAGAGGCAAGTTATAATTTTGAAGTGCAAAATATGCTTTTATTATTACCTCCTAGCTAGAGGTATAAAAAACAGAGATGACTAGAAGATGGCTTTTTGGCTTCTGCCAGGCATGCACTCAGACCTTATAGGTGATTAGATATTTTAAATCACAGCCTCCCACAACAGACTCATGTTTATGATAAAATATTTCACTCTGTGGTGTGTAAACTCAAGGTTGCTTTATAAGAGAGACAAAAACGAGCATTATTTCAGGAGTTTAGTGTCCTCCAATTAGAACTAAAGCATTTGCAGGAGTAACAAACAGCTGTCCCTGTTTTACAGGAAGAATGATCTATTATTTCTACAGTTTTCTATTTTAAATCTGTGCAGATCAAGGATTTCTGGAAGGCTAGGAAATATGAGCAGAGTTGCAATGACACAGATGCCATCTTCAAGAGTCCAGGGCCCTCCTGGCAGGCAGTTCTGTCCCTCCTGCTTTGGTCACATTTCCCTTGTGCAAAGTTGAGGATCTCCTGTGTACTGAGTGCTCAGAAAGGATCAGCTGTTCTCACTATCAAGTCCTGCTAATGTTTGGTGTGAAGAAGATATAAGTCAAGACAGGACATTTTCATTAATCTCTGAACATTCTTGAAGGAAGATCAATGCTCTTCCTGATCTGCAAGTTGCAATTCCATTCCTAATCTGATTTTCTTGAGTCAGAAGGGAATTATTAAAAGGGGAAAAAATGCCAGGTGGATAAAACAGGCACTTCATGAAATGTAACTGTCAACATTACATTCAGAAGACACTTACTTCGAGGATTTTTAGGCTCCTTTCCTCTCCTTTTAAATTCAATGGCAAATCCCCTATTGACTTGAATGAGTTGGATGAGGCTATTATTGTGGAATCAAAGCCAGAAGCTACTGTAGCTCAAGCGACCATAAACTTCCAAAAACAGAGATATTTATGGGGTTTATGACAAGGATTCAAACTTTTGCTGCACTCACAGTCTATCAGGTCAATAATTCACTTTTTTTTTCAGGACTCCCAGCCATGTAATATCTTGCCAGGTCCAGATGAACCACTGAGAAAAAAAAATTACTCAGGAAAGTCATCAGATATTGAATGAGAGCATTTCTTGGTGCTCTCCAGCCCCTTGCCCCAAAAGAAGAAAGTTGGAAATAAAAATAAAAATCACAGAATACAAAGGTATTTCTCCTATCTGTCTGAACACAATGAGTGGTTTTCAGTGGAAACTGAAGATGGATTCTTGTTCCTCTCCCCACTCAATTAATTTCCTCATTTATGCAGCTGAAGTGGATTTAAATAGAACCTCCCACCCTCGGTATATTTGTGGTATATATGTTTCTGTGAATGATGTAGTAAAGAGCATGCTCTTTCAATGAGGTTTTTTTTCCTATTCTCACTGTGTCCATTTATATTTGTCTCTATTCCCATTTTGTATTCATCTTTGTAAAGGTCTCCTGTGTACATGCATGGCTGGTAAAATTCATACCAGCAGAATACATTGCTTGTAATGCTACTCAGTGAGAATCCATAGGCTAAACATCCTCTAATGGAAATATCTGAGCCCACTTAGCAGATTTTTCAGGAAAACAGGCTGTTTAACATGAAGAATTTTCTCCATGTGAGGTGGATTTTTTCTTCTCTGTCAGTACTGGAAGGGGTCTTTGTATTATTGTAATTATTAATATTTGCATATTTTTATAGACTATATAGATAAAACTTCCAGTTAATGTGTTTAACTGTCTAGCAGTTTTTCATTGCTTTTATAGCTTCATTATGTTTTTCCCCTCCTAAACAACTACACACTTTGAGCTAAATTCTTTACTGCTCCAGCAACTTGAGCTTCCACATAACAATTAAAGGTGTTATGAAGCTCTTCCACCACAACCCATTATTCTGAATAAATAACCAAATAAGCAAGATGTGGTCATGTGGTTCTTAGTACTCATACAGCAAATTTATCGAGAAAATTAAGCATTTAGGTTATTCACAGATATTTACCCCACAGTCTATGTAGTCTAAAATTAGAAATGCTTATTACTGTGTACATTATCTTTATTGTTGAAGTTCCAATCAATAAAATCACAAATCTCTCTTCTCCTAGGGCATGACCATAAGATGGATTAAACCAATGAGAATCTTTTCATTGCTTTCAATATGATTTGGATAGGGGAACAGGGAGTTTGTGTGAAGGATTACTTCATAGAAAATACAAGCATTTGGGGCTGAGTTGATTACCACAATTCCTCTTATTCCTCAGAGACACTTCACAGACCGTTTGTTAGAGGGTGGCTCTCTGAATTGTTGGGATCTCTCTTTTTTGACACCTTTTGGCTGTCAAAAAGCTTGTGTCAGCAGCCCAAATGCACCTAATAACTAAGAGGTGCAGCAGCACATCTCTCCAGATGACTTCAATATTTACTACTGAATTAATCTCATGCTTGCAAACTCCACCATGTGACACCATCATATGAGCAACATCAGACCAGGCAGAACCCTCCCTGCCCAGTGCTTCACTAAAAATGCCACATTTGTAGAAACCACAGGGACCAGGACTCACTCCTGGTAGGGAATGACTCCCAAACCTCTACCAAAACTCCTTGTTCACAGCCAGAGGTGGAGCAGCATCTCCACACTTATCCTCCTACCTGGCCACACAGCACACAGTGTCAAAAGCTGTCAATATTCTCTCTAAAAGAGTGAAAGCCAAAGATATGAGTAATGTGGTTTATGCTGTAGTAAAAGCACTGTGCACTTAGCAGTTCTTAATGGCATGAAGAAATGAAGCTCTTCTAGAAAATCTTGCACATCCTGTCCTTTAGTGGGCAGCACATGGGGTTTTGTACTAAGCTGAAACAAACCCTGCCAAATTTATGCTGCAATTTCAGAAAGCAGCCAAATATCTGTGGGGAACAGCCTGACACCGTTAAACACTCAGTGATTACAAGCTAAATGCAGTCTGAGGAGTGCAGAAATGACCTGGGCAGGGCATTAGCCCACTGTGGTGGTGTCTCCTTGCACGGCAGAGCTGGGGTGAAGGGGAATGGCACACCTGGCACTGCAATTCTGTGCTCAGCATATGGCACAAACACCAAGCACTCACCAGCCCAAAGCCACTGAGTATCTGCTGAGCTCTCCTCTGTGCTCCCCATCTAATAAAATATTGCAAATGGTCATAAAGAACAATCAGGGAGAGGACTAATTAAACCTGGTGATCTCACACACAATGGGAATGTTTCCTGCCTTAAAACTGCCGATTTAGTGAGTGGGGGAGCAAAGGGAGGTGCTGTTGGGGCACCCTGTAACCTGGAGAGACCCATTGACATTCCCTAAGGGCTGAGTACTAGCACAGAATCAAATATTTGGAGAAAAATCTTATTTCTGGATGGATTCTCTTAGTCTCTGTCCTTGTATGAGAAAATGTTTGGGGAAGAAGCCTGTCATATTACAAGCATGAAACCTGCCAACAGTAGTTGAACATTTTCTGTAGCATTTTACCTACATTTCTTCAGATCCAGATACTGACATTATTTTTGGCCAAAAATTATGTGGATGTCATAGAAACTTCTACTATAAGAAAGGCAAGGGACACTTATCTACATTGTCTATTAAAAATTATAGTATAGCAGTACCTGGCTTATTTGGGAGCACACACAAAAAAATTTTATTTAGAAATAAAATTGTAATCCCACCTGTACAGAAGCTGGGCAGAGGCACAGACAGGAGCACGCCAGGGTGCTTTGATTAGCCACTGCTGCTCTTCCTAATCAGAGTGTCAATATTCTCTTTTTTCTTTTTCTTTTCTTTTTCTTTTCTTCTTTTTTTTTTTTTTTTTTTTGCCAGAAGGAGGAACGTGTGAAGTTATAGCAGCACACAGATGCTGTAATAAGAATCGAATTGAGGAAAGATCACAAACAGTAAAATGCTCCTGTCTACCTGGGAAAGTGGCTGGGACTACAAGAAACAGACCTTCCTGTGTTGATGGCAAGTAGCTCCTCCTGTGTATATGTTTCTGTTTGTGTACCATCCAGTAGAAAGCTCTAAGTCTACAGATTTTGTATAGGAATTGTGTTGTGTTCTTTATTTAACAAAATAGAAACATCTACAAAAATAAGTATACATCTAAACCTCTTTCTTGCCACTTTAGTGCATAGTTCTGTGCATGTGGGTCACGTTAAGGTTTACCTGAAAACTGTGAGAATATTGCCCAGTATGGATGTTTTGATGAGTATAAATGATTTATTATTGATAAATACCTGGACAAAATTATCCCTTGAGTCACTTCATGGGGCCCCTGCGGTGCCACATTAGTTTTGATTCATAAATATTTCAAAGGACAACTGCCATTCATTTTGATTTAATTAGCCATTTGGAGAGTCAGTGGCAACATTAATAAATGAATCTTGTATTCTGGTCCTGAAACGAACATTACAGAAAGCTGGAAAAAAAAAAAAATCTTTGCCTTTTGAAATCACTGCTGCTGTTACTTGTCACAGGGATTTGGGGTTTTTTGTTTTGTTTTTTTCCTGAAGAAAAAGCACCATGTTATTTGTGTCTGGGTTTCATATCAGGTTTAGCTCCACAGGGTGTTTTCCTCTCTGGGGCTCCCCTGCCAGCCTTGCAAGGTGAAACCACACAGCTTCCCTCACGGCTGGGAAGTTCTTAGCAAAATATAAATCACATAAGAAGATGGGAAGTAAGTGGTACTAATCCCATTAGTTACCCTTCCCAAAGAAGCTGCTCTGTGCTGCAGAATCCCTCAGTGCAGCAGCTTTGTGGAATGGAGTATCTTGTAAAAATCCCTCGCTGCTTTTTCTGGTGAAGGTTGTTTGTACCAACCCACAGGTGCTTTAGAGAGCCACGGGTTGGTTTTGGCACTCTAGGCTCTGTGCTGGGCTCTCCTCATTCTCTCCATGGTGGAATCCCATGGGTGAAGGTGTCTCTGCCAGTTTTGGAAGCACCCAAAGTTTCCTCTTTTGGTCTGTGTTTGGCACTCAGCTTCACCCTGAGCAAGAGTGGGGAGCTTTACAAGCAAATATTGGGAAAAATGTTCTCTTCTGGGTACCTTTCCTCAATCCCTGGCTGCCAAGGGATTAAAAAGGAACAGGGAGTGGTCCAGTGTAGCTCAGGCAGGTGTTGTAGTTAGACAGGAATATTGGCAGGTGTTGTGGAATGGAGAATTGTGTAGATAAAGATCATTCTTGCAGATTTGATACCAAAAAGTTGAGAGAGTGACTGCCTTAGAGGAATCAGAACCTCATGTTTTCTCAGCAGGTATTTCTGGCATGTGGATATCTGATTTATATATTAAAGATACAAAAGGAAATATTATTTTAAAAAGGCATTCAAATTTTTAAATTATGAAGCAGTGTTTCATAGCTTGTTACACTGGGAATGCAATTCAGCTTCTGAACTCATGATTAAAACCAGGCTATTGAATGCACCTGTGAATGATTACTTTAGTCCACATCCTGTAATTCTGTTATTGCTTAATTACCCTGATAAAAAGAAGCTTTTCTTTTTCTGCTAAGCACTCATAAAACGGTAGGTGAAAAATACAGCTGGCTGTAACCAGAGATCAGCTGTACAAGCCTTGAAGAATTTCATGTTCTTCATCAGGTCATGAAACACAGAGGCAGCAGATAGAGCAGAGACACCATTAATTCAGCTCTCATAACTCTGTTCAGAGAAGAGAAGCTCAAAGAGTGCTGTGCTAAGAAAAAAGTCGGGTGCAGGTGTGGACTGGAGCCTAATTGCTCTGTCAGGATTACAATAAAGAGAAATGTTATTGTCTGGAATTTTGAAAGGAGTTAGGATAAAACAATGGCTAATATGAAAGTGTAAGGCATTGAAGTCGCTGGTAAGACTCGCTGTGACTTCAAAGCCAGCAAACGTGAACTACAAAGGAATGTCTTCCCCTTTCAAGTTTAGTTGTTGTAGTCAGCCCATAGCTGCTTTTGTAGATGGCTGGAGAACGGTTCAAAAGCCCAATATGCTGCTGGTAAAAATTAATCCAAGGGACATTTGCTTTGGCCTTTGTTTTATCCCAGACTTTGCTTTGTGACTTTTGACATACTGACCTGGTTTAAGTCAGAACTTTTTCCAATTTGGTGGTTCTGTTCTTGTTAAGACAAACTCCCAAAACTTTCCATTGGAGACCCATTGATGTCAGTGCTTTAACTCACACAAAGATTTGGGATTTGCTGTTTATTTTGTATATGAGAACGTTTCAAAAGGTCACCTGCAACTTTCTACCTTCTTTATCTACCATATTGAAAAGATTAAGACCAGTTAATCTCACACTAGGTTTTATTTAGTGTGTAAATGTATATAATTACAAGCCATAATGTAAGCCACTAAGAAATGTTGCTTGGGTCCTAATTAAATATCCAGAGGTGTTGAAGTGCAGCACTATACTCACATCCAAACAGAGACATCACCTCTGAGAGGTGACAAGGACTGGGACACCTCTTTGAGCAGTTTTCCTGTTGGTTATCACCTCGAGCCAGCTCCACCCCATGCCTATGTACTAGTGTGCATAGAACAGGCTGAACCCGAGTATTGATTGCCCTGCCAAACTGTGACTTAGTGGTATTGGGACCAAGCTTTTGGTGTTTCCCAGTTCAATTTCATCAGAAAACAGCACCTCAAGGCTGCTGCTTTGCCAGTTTGATGCCGAGTTGCAGAGGAGAGATTGTATTGCCTTTCACTCCTACCAGCAATTGCTCTGGGACACAACTGGGCTGGGGAGAGCTGGCTTTGTTTTCTCTTTCAGAGAATACAATTATATGTAGGAGTCATCTTAACATGAAATAAGTATCAGGGGTGATGAATGGTGCTTTGGTCCCTTTTGTTGTGAGATCTGACCATCCCAGTACACAGGGCTTGGCAGGCAGTCCTCCTCCTGCACAGGCTGAAATTCAGGCTGAGGTTGTTTGTACTATGGAGGGCATGAAGTTGATGTGTATTCCCAAGTATCACTTCCTGCCAAGTCTAGCAAACCTTTTCTTTGGGGTTTCATCTTAATAAAGTATAGTAAGGCCAGGCTGTGGCAGCCTCAAAAGTCACAAATGATTCCTTGTGACTCATTCAGTCCTAAAAGCTGCCTCCATCACCAGTGAATTATGCAGTAGCAGCAGTGGGAGCAAAGCAAAAGCCAAACCTTGCCATGAAACACAGACACCAGTTTCTGTTTCTTTGCCTTTTCTGTTGCACATTTACTTTCATGATTCCCTTCGCTACTTCAAGGTCCTTTTTGTTTGAAGGATGGTTTGAAATGTTCCCTTTCCCTCTCTACAATTTATCTTGCCTGCCACTTGGCTACAGCATATACCACGGGCATCAGCTCTCTGCCAGGATATTATTAATTTCTTCTTTTGCCCAGATACCTCTCCAGAGCAAGTCCCAGGTGGATTCACTTCATTACATGTTACAGGAGTTTGAGAGGATCCCTTTTTACTGGGGAAAGCAAAGTCCAGCATTTCCAGTGGGCTCATGAAGGCCCTCAGGTGCCTCAGCAGAAATTGCTGTCACTGGTGCAGCAGTTTCTCCTGTGGGGTGAGGTTTTATTCCTTTGTCATATCATTACTATAAAAAAAATATATATATATAATTTTAATACTGTCACTTTTATGCTGGGAATATTGTGTTTGGACCCATATCCTTTAAAGTGGTATTGAACCATGCTGGAGAGTCAGTAGTGGTTATGTCTGTGTGTTCTTCAAGGCTTGTGAATAATATATAATTTGTTCATCTACACTGGAGCTTACTATGTTACATTCAATGCTCTCAGACACACATTTTTGTTTTAATGTTTCATTTTCCTGTTCCCTTCCCTTCAATCTTCTTCCAGGCTATTTTAAACTCTTTCACAGGCAACCTCATATTTCTTGCATAATTATCTGTGAAATTTGTTGGACCACAGAATATGGAATAACAGAAAAGCACCTGCACTGACTTTTGAAATCATCCACAAAGGGACTTTCCTGCAGGTTGTGTGTAGTGCCAGTGCTTATAAGAAATGAGGTGGGTTTAACACTGGTGAAAACCAATAAAGAAAAAGGAAGGTGCTACTAAAATGCTTAGCAGTATCTCTCCCTCTAAACTGTACCTGTAAGAAAGGCCTCTGCAGACACGTGAGGTGATCCCATTCCATGTTTTGTGCAGCACAGGATTTGAAGCATTAACTCTCAGGCAGCAGGATTAGTGGTTTAGTCTCCGTGGTTTGCTCTTGTCCTGTTTTATACCAGTCATGCATCGTGGGAAAAGGAAATCATTCACTGATACAGAAAAATCAAATCAAGCCAATATTTTTGTTTTTCACAGATTGATTTTGGATCACCTGAGGTTCCAGATCATTCCAAAACGTATGATATATTAGCACACATGTAAATACTTCAGATTTCTATTAGTCTGAGGATCACTAGCCACCATGTGGTCCTGTGAATTTACATCACACTTCTTCAGGGCAGCACTACCAAACCAAACATGAGTCTCTGACCAGTGGGAACACTCTTAATGCCTCTCTGGGCCAGCAGCTCACACCTCTCCAGCCATGCTACTGGGTGATGGGTGCTGCTCATCCTTATTTTGCCATCTGCAGTAGCTGGAGCAGAGGGAGGACATTCACAGCTCATGTTCCATTTGCTGCTCTTTGCCCTGCTTGCTCTCACCCAGGACCCACAAACCACAAGGTCCCATCAGGTCTGTCACTCCTCAGGCAGACAGTAAGTGCAGCCACACTGTTGACATCAGTTCATTTATTTTTATTTTAAAATTATGGTTAAGATACTGGCTGTGGAGCAAGCATCCATAATTCAGGAGTGTTCCTTCAGGACAGAGGTGCAGCTCAGCCCCTCTGGTGCTGGTCCTCAGCATCCTCCCACAGCACTGGTGCCACCCCAGCTTGCTCCAGCTGAGGGGTGGGCATGGGATGCACAGACACTTCCTGGCTCTCCCTGGAGTGAAAGCAGGATTCAAGCCTTGTAGAGTCAAATGAAAGACTCCTATTGACTTTGGGTCAGGTCCTTAGTAAATGCTTTGTTAGAGATAATCCTGTATCTATCAGCACTTACATCAAGTGAAAACAGTTCACAGTCACAAAGCCAATAGTCTTCTATTTATCTAATGTGTACTTTAGGTGGTATCACCAGAAAGCCTTTTTTTTTTTTTTTTTTTTTCCCACTGTGAAAATACTTTCAATCAATTCTTATTTCTTGAAGAAAGGGGGAAAAATGCTTTTTGAAATCTAAGGAGTCAGCTTCTCATCCCTCTAGCTGTGCTTCGGCCTAGATAAAAAGAGATCTCAGGGTCCCATATTATTAATTCACTGTCTATATGAATAACGAGCAGCCTTGGTGAATTATTCCACACTCCTGGGAAAATCTATAGCCCTGTCCTTCTGCAGCACCACTGGAACCAAGCAGTAAGCTCATATTTATTTTTATTTGGTGAATTCAGATGACTTCATTTGTAAGGAGGAAAAAATGCCTCTCCTCCCTATTGACATCCATTTAGTAAGCTCAGAAAAAGTCACCAAATATCACATGTGCTAGGAAAAAACTAGAAGGGGGAGAGAAGTCTAACTTCACTGAAATATTTTAGGCTTCTGTTTTGTCCAGATCATGTCTTCTTGAAACGCCCTTGCAACCACCCTGAAATCACAGCCAGATCCTGAGAGGTGCTGACTTCAGAGGCAGCAAAAGCAAAGCTGGCAGAGGCCATGCAGAGTAATTAATTCATTTACCCAGGCACAGAAGCTCCCATTACCAGTTTTCCTTCCCATTGCAGGGCAGAGGCTGAAGGGAACAGAGGGGAGGCGTGTGCCTCACCCTGCCAGTACTGGCTGAGATTTCATGTCAGAGCACAGCTTCTCCTGAAGCCAGAGCATCAGTGAGCAGCCTGGGGAGAGCAGAAATGGCTGTGCTTCTCCCTGAGCACGTGGATGTGCAAACAAATCTCTGTGTGGGCATATGGATCTGTATCTATGCACACACATATATATATACATATATGTGTGTTTGTATTTCTGTGCACACCCTGCAGAGCCACCCTGCCATGGGTGGTGCCTTGCAGCACCCAGAGCTGCTCACACACACAGGGATGTGGTTTTTTCTGTGATTCAGGTACACACAGGCAGGACATTGCAGGAGCAAACCTGCAGCTCACCTGAGCCATTCTGCAGCGAGGGCTTCCCAGGCAGGTGTTCCCCATCTCCCAGCGAGGGCTGTGCCATTCCTGCTGCATGCAAACATCCCCAGGCCCTGGGGACAGGGGAATGCCTGGTCCTGCCTTTCTGCTCTGAGGATGGGTCAGCTAACGAGAGCATCTCTCTGTGGGTCTGTACAAGTACCTCTCCATCATGGCTAGAATTTTTCTCCCCAGCTAGGTTTTATATTTCTTTCTTTTCCCAGTGACATTGTGGTTTCCTGCACAGCAAAGCAACCACCCTTTTTAATACCAAGCTCATAGAACATCTGACTAATCCACCCCTGATGAAGTGCAGAGGGCTCGTTTAAATCCCAGCTTCCGCAGGAAAACCATTTTCTTATTCTACTTAAGAGGGGTAAAAAAAGCCATAAGTCATGGCACTATCTCCATCTGTGTGAGGGGTGGTCGCTTTTCCAGGCTCCAGCTGGCAGATTTCAGTGCTGACACAGAGGGAGCAGAGCCCTCACAGCCAACCAAGGTGCACAAACAGCATCCCTACAGTGAAATAAGGAATGGCATGGCTCTGGAGCAGTGTGAAGACACACAGGAACATATAATTACTTCACCTCCGTACAGAGGAAAGTAACCTTTCACTCAAATACTTGCAATAAACCTGCTAGAGGCTAAATGGAAAAACAGTAGGAGATTTCTCCTCTGATAGGTAGCATTAAGTGTTAATCACAGCACTGGAAAGAGCCTGGGAAGAGGGCTTGGAGGCAGGGAGGGCAGCTGGCCACACCAGTGTGCCAGGCACAGAGAGAAAAAGAAGCATGAGCTGGAAGGGAAAAGAGAGCCTAGAGAAAATTCCCTTGCAGGGATGAAGCCACAGGCAGGAGCATGGGTTCAGGTTAAGGACTGGTCAGGCTGCCTGGAGAGCTCAGAGAAATCCAGAACAAGGTGTTTCGCTGCTCTGCAGACACAGATCTGCTTTGGTGAGCCCAGAACAGGGGACTCAGCCCCTGTGACCCATGTACAAATACACAGATGGTCGATCTAGGGGCAAAAAGAGCTACAGCAATGCTAAGGAAGGCTTCTCACAGCAGCCCTTCACCCAGAAATGCTGTGGGAGAGATTTTCAAAGATCAGGAAGGGACAGCCTGGTGTGTATCTGCCCTGCATGGCATCAGGAGAAAGAGGTTTGCTGCCATTTACTGCATCAGCGTGGAGAGGTGATCCAGCTGATGAAGGCTGTGTGCTATCTTAGGAGCAAGAGGTTTAAACCTTTACACCCTGCCTTTAAACAAGCTCTGGGTTCATCTTTTCCTTGTGTGGCAGAGCACACAAGCACAGCCCAAGTGCAGCATGCAGAACACTCTCAGGAAGCAGTTGTTGACACCCAGATTTTCAGCTGGTGTAAACTGGCTCCTGAAACCCTGAGAGACTTGCTAGCTTGTGCCAAATGAGGGCACAGTTTGTAGAGTAGGAAAATGAACAGGATGGTGACTGGTGATTAATCCTTGCTCACAGTCCTCAGGGAATGTGTGGGACCAGTGTCCAGCTAATCCATGGCCAAGGGGAGCTTAGGAAAACATTAGGGTCACATTAGCATCTGTGCTCTATCCTCTCACACCAAATCCTGGCAGGAATTCTGATGATAGCTCATCCCAGGGAAAACCAAGTTAGGAAGTGGCTAATTCTGCATAAACTCACTCCACACATCTTTTCTGCATCAGATGCTGTGGTTTTGGTGCATGTGAAATGCTGTGTGCCTACAGGTGTCTCCAATACACTGTAGAAAATACGTGATTGGAGTATTGCAGAACAAAAAGTCTTTTTTTTCTTTTCTTCCAAAGCTACCTTCCATCTATAAACATGGAGCTAGCTCACAAGGCTTGAATGTTGTTTGTAGGATTAGGGCTTGAACACAAAAGTGGATGATTAAATAAGAATGAAAAATGCTCCTCCACAGTGAGCTCTCTTTAAATTAATAAAAGAGAACCTGAAGGTATTACACACTGAAATTTTAAAGAGGCAGTGACCAAATCTTTGAAGGAAACAAACACATCGTTTATCCTTTTACTGACGAAGAGAGTCCAAATAGGAGTCACTAATTTAGCACTGAGAGTATCTGTTTTGTTGAACTATGTGAATTAATCTGGCAACTGCAACTGGAAGCAGGCAAGTCAACAAGTGTTTAATTGATTTCAGAGGATCAATTATCCATACAATTGATCACAGACACATTTACAGTTCCTCCTCTCAGGATATAACCAAGTTACTGTAGGACCCAAGCCCCTCAGCAGTTTGTAGTGTTGCTTTGGGAGATTTTTATGCATTAATATTGCAGAATCATCATAAGTTTAGGGCTGCTGAACATGTAAACAGCCTTCAGAATTTGGACCAGGTCTCCATATGTAGGTGTTGAAAAGCAGTTTTCTAATCCTGTATATCAAAGAAAGTATTATTTCACTTTGGGAGCTGTTTTCATGGGCCATTCAGTTTGTTACAATAACTGCTCAAGGTTAAGCAAGATGGAGGATGGCAAATTTTAATATTATTTTAAAAGTGCTGCCTCTCCCTTTTGAAACCATCATGCAAAAGACAGTGGTGGGGGAAGGAGCTGTGCTCCACAGTTTAAACATTCTGCCCTATGTCATTAGTACATAAAAACTGTTCTGCAGGCAGAGGGATTGCTTTTAATACGTGCATTTGTGTAATCGTTTCCTTGTGATTACAATTCCTAGGCAGGAACCATACAGCAGAGTTTTCAAGAAGCATGTGCATGGCCAGTACATTTTTTTTTTATCTTACAAATGTGCCCAGAACTCAGGAACAGCAAGGTGAAACATCAGCACAAACCATCACTCAGAAATGAAATGGAGAAGCAAATGACACTGTCTTAACTGAGGACAAAGGCAAATCTCCCATTGGCTCAAATGAGAGTAGAAAACATCTCTCTCTATTGGTTTTCTTATTACAAAATGCCCTCTCCTTTTTCTCTAGACCCCTCCACAAAATACCATCAAATACAGTTGTGTGTAATATAGTTATGCAAATAACAAATGAACCCCATTTCCTTTAGAAGTTTCCTTTCCTCCTCTTGAAAATTGCCAACTGGATGAACACTTTTGGAAACAAGAGCACCTATATTCCTTGTTCTAGATCAAACCCCAAGCTCATTAGTGCAGTGCACACCTGTATCACAGTGGTTACCCAAGGACACAGGAACCCTTTGCTCTGAGCAGGATGGGGAACAGGACAGTGCCCAATGTTTTACACCACAGAGCACAGGGCCAGGGCAGCAGAGGAGAAAATCAGTGTAGTTTTGGACAGGTTGTGTTTCCTCTGGGATTCAGCTAGGTAACAGAGGCCCAGCCTCATCATTGCACTGGTGCTATTCATTTCCCTTGTTTGATGGATTTGTTTGATGGATTTGGTTGATCTGAATGTCAGGCAGGGAGCAGGTGAGGTGTTTGTGGCAGAGCTGGAGAAGTGAAGGGCTTCCCTCCAACATCAGGACTGCTCCTTTCCTGAGATGGATGTGCAGTTCCAGCCACTCTGCCCCAAAAAATGGGGTGAATTAACTCATGGGGCCAGGTGTGGGGAGAGGCTTTGGCTGCTCAGGAGAGCAGGCAGCCTCTGCTGAGAGAGAAGAGTTGCAGGGCAGCAGAGCAAAGGATGGACAAGAAGGAATCTGCTGTCAGACCAGGGATGGAGAAGAGCTAAGAAAACAGTGGGGGTTTAATTGATATAAACTCCCCAGCATTAAATGTTGCTTGGAAATTAGAAGAGTACTACTGTCTCTAAGGGGGCTGGCAACAGCTTCCCACCAGGGATGACAGCTGGTTTTGAAGACTTCCAGTGTCTTTTGTCTCACCCACAAAATGCAAAGTAATTGGTATTATTTGATCAAATAACACTGCAGCATACTGGTGAGCAATGGGTGGATCACAGACATAAAAGCCAAGACAAAATGCTGTACAGCAGACTCATAAAATTCATTTTTATGTTAGAGGCCAAAAAAAAAGAAACCCTCTTGAAGTCTTTAGTTACAGTTTGGCTTTATTTGATACAATCATTTTTTATTGTTTGGTTGACCAACACTGGTATCTTTTTTTAATTCATTTATTTGCAATAACCTGCTGATAAATCAGCTTTAGCAGTGGAACCAATTAATTCTCCATTGTAAATATTGACTTAGATATTTTTAATCTATTCTGTTTGTCAGAGAAGGCAGTCCTGGACTTCCCTGGATGAGCAATAATGAGGCAGCACTGTAGAATCCTTTTCCACTGCTCCTCTGAAACAGCCCTTGTAAATTCTGTGTGTTCATTGCAGAAAAAGACCCCACAGCATCTGCAAACACAAATTAAGTAAATTATAGTTTTGCTGCCTGCCTTGCACTCTACCAATGACCCCTGGTGCCCACAAGTGGGGATTCTAGCAAAGCGTGTCCATTTGAGTTTGCAGGTTTCCCAGCTGAGCTGCTCATTAACACATGGCCAGATGGAAACTGTGATCAGAAATGATCTGTGATTACAATAGACATGGTCTAAATGCATTTTGTGGAGCCAGGTTGGATGAATAGAATTAATAGGGGAGGTTTTGAAATTTCTGAAATTCAAAATTAATTGCAGATCACCCAGGCCTGTGTTTTGCTGTTTCATGGCACCTTTAGAAAGCTGATACAACTTCCTAATAGAAGGAATAAATTGACAAACCAGGTTAGAAGCTTAAGCTCTCAGAGTAAGGGTAACAGCCCTTATTCACAGGTCTTCAGTGAAAACTCCTGCAAGTGTGTGCTGAATCCTATCAGTGTATTTCTGAAACCATCAGGAACACTAATTTGTAGCTAGCTTTAGGTTAGATCCTTTCCATCTGAAGCACTTTCATTTTAAACTCATTATTTATGATAAGCATAGCCACACTCTTCATGCATTTTGCATATTCAATTTTCAAGCCAAAATATAGGAGCTGCATTAGCTTCAGTGCTCCCAGCAGGTAATCAGGCTCCTGCAATATCAAACCTCATGTCACCACCAGTAACAGGCTGAAATAGTCCTCTCCTCATAAGAACTGTGCCTGCCCAGCTCCTATTAAAATTAATGGGCACTGGGCATCCATTCCCTGCAGGCAGCTTTGGAAATACCAGCCAAAACGTAGTTGTAAGTATTAACCTTTAGGAAGTTAGTGTTGGCAGCTTCCCCCTGCTCTGCACTGGCTCCCAGAACGAGTGGCTCTGCTGGGGCACGAGCCCAGCCCTGCTCCTGCAGCTGTTCTGGCACCTCTGGGCTGAGCAGAGCCTGCAGGAATTGCCAGGCTGTCCTTCCCTGCTCCCAGGAACCTGCACTGAGAGTGGTTTTTCCTGGTCATCAGGGGGAAGGGAAGCCCATAAGGGTCAGTAGAGGTGGTGTGAAAATGCTGCTCTGACTCAATGTTGAAGTCTGGGGCAGAAATACCAAACTTATTGCAGGCTAACTGTTCAAATCAGCATGTTTGGTATAGAAAAAAAATTGTCTGTGAGTACTTTTATATATTAAACCTTGTGAGGAACTTTGCCCTGCTGATTTAACATCCTTTAATTAGTTAGGTTTTTTTCAGGGTTTTTTAATTTGTTGGGTTTTTATGTTTGTTTTTGTTCTTTTTCTGTCTATGTTTGCAAAGAAAAATAGTCTGGCATTCTAAAAGAAAAATAGGATTAGAATAATTTATTATTGGGCTACTATTAAACTAATAGAAACAGCCATATAAATTAATTTCTATAAACAACCTCCAGGTCTTAGGTCTAATCCATACCAATGGTGACCTGTGAGGAAGCAGAGTTCCAGGAATAAATTTGCTGGTTTAGACTGGAGGGTTTCAACCCAGCTAATAAACACTTTGGTGCATGACTGAAATGTTACTGCAGTAGCTGGAGAGCAAACTGTCCCCTGTTTCACTTCTTTTTTTCACCAAATAGTTCTAAAATAACCAAAGTGTAATCACCACATTCAAGTAGCAGATTGTTCATGGACACAAAATACAGTCCTAAATCAAATAAATTGCTAACTGTGAAGCATTTGCTAGGCTCTGCTTTGCATAGTATGAGATAAGAAGCAAATATAACACACTGGTCTCTATTACTAAATGCTGCTAAAAATGCAAAGTGATAAATGTGCTCTTTCAATTTCAATATAGCATCATTAGTAGAGAGAGAAACCCTGTAAGGATCACCTGCATCTTAATGACCTGCATGCTCACCACCACTGTGAGTACAGCTCTGTGCTTTTGCTGGGAACCTGTGCCATTTTAGGAAGTGTTGGTATTATTTTGCTACATTTTTGTTCTAGTGTTCTTACTTTCTTGCTTTCCCTTCCTAAGTTTGAGTGTCTGGTAGTGAGAAACCCAGAGGAAATGTGTAGCCAGGGACATCAGCAGATCAGAAGCAGCAGAAGGGCCAGCCAGAGCCCTTCCTGGCTCTGCTGAGTCCACAGGTTTTGGGCAGAATTATGGGCAAGGCTTACTGCAGTATCCCTGTGCTCAGGGTATGGATCATGCACTTGTTCTGCCAGCTTCTCCTGAAATATTAGGTCTTGCTCCATGCAGCTTTCTGTAGAATACAAATCAGCCGTGTTGGTGTAGTGTCCTGCTTGTACAACATATTTTGGTTATGTCTACCCTTGTATTTGCTCACTTCATGGCATGCTACAATATGTCAAAGAATGTAGATGCTGCTGCTTCCTATATAATTTTTCAGCTAAAAATGACAGGTGCCTGGAATTATTACCGTATTATTTTGGTTTGGGGTTTTTTTCACTAAGAAAACATCACAGATGCTGAGATGTTCTTCCCAGGAGTTTTGCAGAGACCAAGGGGGCTGTATTTGCACACTGAAATCTAACAAAAAAATACAATCTACTATTTTATGCTGCAAAACAAGGCAGACATCCAGCAAGGGCAGGAGCACAGGCTTCACGTAGTGAGAAGAAAAATTGGGCTGTGGGCAAGACAGGAGTGAAGAGAAGCCACAAGGCAGAGTGTCAGCAGACTTGCTGTGTAGGTAATACTGGATGCAGTAAATAACCTCAGATATTTGGATTCTTTTTCCTTGTTTTTGAAACCTGAAAGAATGTACAATAAATAGATTAAAGATGTGTGAGGTTCAGATCAGTGTTATTGTACCTGTGAAGGATAAGAACATATCATGGGGGAAGTTCCACAGGGTGGTGGCTGACAGTCAGTTTGGGGAAATTCTAAGGTGAAAGCAGATATTCCTACAGCCTGCTTTTCATTCCCATCCAAAAATACCCTTCCTTCCAATTTCTCTTTGGTGTCAAAATAAATGAAAATGTTCCATAGTGATTAATGGTGTACTGGCAACACAGTAAATGCCAGTAGGGATGCAGCTGATCAGCAAAGAGGATATTTCCAGAAAACTTCATCATATTTTGTTTTGACTTTATGCTGACACGTTGAATTGTGGCCAAAAACAAGTGATGCAATTCAGCCAGTTGTACAGGCAAGAGTGTGAGCACTCAGACACAGCCAGGAGAGTCAGTCCCACAGGGATTCTCTGCTAGGAGATGCCTCTCCAGAGAAATGCTCCACCTCTGGACATCTGTGCTGGCCTCCTGGATTGTCCTCCCCAGGGATTCTGTCTGCAGGGCAGGATTGCAGGAACATCTCTGTGGTTTCCAGGACCACCCAAGGTTGTGTGGCACTGAGGGACCCAGCACGTGCCGCCTCTGGGAATAGAAGGAGGTGAGAAATGTCACCATGTCCTTGTTTCCTTTAGGAAACAGTTTAGTTATTTAAAAAGTGCTTACAAGATTTTGGAGGAAGGACCAAAAAAACCTGCAACCTAATGCAAATTAACTCTGTGGTTGTAGATTTTGATGGAGCTGGTTATACATAAAGTCTGTGCTGTGTGAATTCACCTGGAGACCTAAACTATTATGTAGGAGAAAGAACAACAACAGCACAATATTGTTGCTTTCACTACCATTGATCTTTAATTTCCCACTTCAATTTTGCTTTCTAGATTAAGGGGGTGTTTTTTGTACTGCTGTGTATGTGAGATGTTTAAAACTTGCTTGAGATTTCAATTTCCAGAGGGTTCTGCTGGCTGAGGTTGTAGCTTATCTAATATTTTGACAAAGTCCAAGCTCTGTGCTATAAAAGTCAATTTAGTTTTAAGCTGTTGTTCTCACCAGTGAATAATCCAATTTTTAATTATTTTTTATGCTTTTTTGGGGGGGGTTGAGTATTATTTGCTGAAAATTTAGTTGTTTGTCATTACTGTAATTTTAGTGGAAGGGACATTGGAGAAACCAAGCCTCGCTGGAATAGATTGTTATCCAGTGTAATGTATTGATCAGGTCAGGCAGTAAATTAACAGCAGCAGAACACCATTAAATTTTGAACTTAATTGCCTTCTACTCTTAATTTCTATTGGATATAATCAATAGGTGCCAGAGGAAAGTTAAAAGAGTTATTTAGCAAGCTGCTGTTTCCTGCAGCATAA
The DNA here is from genome assembly GCF_001522545.3 of Parus major. NCBI lineage: Eukaryota > Metazoa > Chordata > Aves > Passeriformes > Paridae > Parus > Parus major. The sequence goes on from NC_031781.1 coordinate 15,450,153, forward strand.
TGGAAAACTAATGTTTCATCTTCTAGTTGATGCAAATAATTTGTAGTTTGAGTGTGGCCACTTAAACATTTTATCAAAGACTGACTTTGAGTTCTGTCTTGATTAATCTTCATCCCTCCAAGAAAGAAAGGTGATTTAGTGACACAATCTGTGTTTGCTCAGCTTCCCCTTTGGTCTCTGTTTCCCTGGAGGATCTCTCTGGTCTCTCCTCCCATCTCCAGCCGTGCACACCCTGAGTGCTTCCAGGGGAGGGTTCTCAATTTCCTTTTCCAGGGAAATGCTGTGCTACAGCCAGTGGAAATGAAACCATAGCCTTGGCTTTTCTTCTTGGTTCTTTTCTCAGCTTTTTTGGGCAGGTTGCTCATTCCTCTTATTTTCCTGCCTGAAAAACACCAAAGAAAACAATTGCCTTTGCCAAAGGCTGGTGCCAAGCTGGAGTGTTGCACTTCCTTGCTGGACTCCCTGTGCTGATGACACGTTTTGTTCTCCTCTCCATCCTCAGTTTGTTACTCCCTCTGTCTCACATTTCCCTCTACAGTAATATTTTAGATCCCTTTTTTAACTTGCTTTGAATTTCAGTATTGCTTATCCTGCTGTAATCTAAACCCAGTCCCTTATAAATCAATATCTCAGTGCTATTATTATTTTTACACCTCTTTGAGCACTCTTTCCATTACCTGGTCTTTTGCTAATAAAATGCTGCAGAGGGAACACCATGTTTCAGGTGGCCCCACGCCAAAGCTGTGTGCCCAATGTCACTGCCCTGTGGAATTGCAGGGACATTAAACAGCCATTGAATGGAGGATAGACATCTGATGCAAATTAGGGAATTACTGCAAATTTTGGTGGGCCTCAGAAACCCTATTACCGAAGCAGCACACAGAATAAAACAGGCCAAGGTAATAATACCTCAGTATTTTACAACTGTGTCAGTTCTGTGCCAGTGGTGCTGCTCCATATTTATAACTTTATATTGGCATGAGGCAATTCACATTCAAGCTAATGGGAGTTTTCCAGGAGTGTTGATTCAGGTTCCTGATGAGAAATGAGTATAGCCCCTTTTGCTCATCTTCACAGCAGAAATAGCAGTTAGAGTTGAGAAGAGTCTACTTGAGGTTTTATGAAGTGGAGCATAATGATGCACCAAATGAACAGACCTTCACAGAAGTCTCATTTTCTAAGAGAGTTGATCTATACTTGCTCTGAAAACCAAGTATCTTCAGGGAGTGGCAAGTTACCCACCTCAAAATAGAGTGACAGTGACTGATCCTTGCTCTGCTATCTTGACCTACATCTGTCCACAACTCTTACCATTATAAAATGTATATAATGGGTATTTTACTGGGAGCACATTTGTTTTTATTCAAGTCCTATATATTAAAAAAAACACTGCTTGCTGCCTGTGCAAATTCAAAAACTGCCAAATCATCAAAAGAGCTGGGTATGAATTTACCTCTTTGACAATTACTCCTTGTCACATTATTCTGGTTAACAGGGAATTCATCACAGTAGAGAAGGCAAAAATAAAGCCTCTTGACAGTTACAAGAAATTACCTGTGCTTACAATAATATATTTTCCAGGGGAAGGCTGGAGGGCAGAGTTTGACAGTGCTGAAGCTGTGCCACCTGCAGGGATATCCTGTGACCATTGCTGACCTGGACTTCCCTTTGCAGAGGGAAGATTTGCTTGTCCATGTTACACACCAGCAGGAATTGTGGAAGGTTCACAGTCCCAGCTCCCCAGAGAGGCTGAAATTCCCCTGTTTTGGCTGTTTCACTGGCCTTTATACTTGGAGGAGACAGAAGAGGTGATGATTGCCTCTTGTGATTTTAGGGGTCTGAACCACAAAGCCCAGGTGCCCTTGGAGATGGGCAAAACAGGAAATTTGACATGGGGCTAATTGAGTGTCCCTGCCCAGGAGGGTGTCAGCAGCTAGAATGGCATTCCCATTTCCCATGAAGAGCTTCTCTTCGTGTTTCACTCTTGTGCCAAGAAAAAGATAAAAGGAGATTTTTCTCTGTCTCACTGAGGAGAATCCCCTTTTCATCCAAATGAATTATGCTGTCTTTGAGGCGCCAGATTAATCTGTCTGTGATATCCCTCATGCATTGCTTCCAGACTAACACATTATCTGGGTTTCTTCTTCCATGATCTACTGGTACAGATGAAAGCTAACACACGTGGTAGGCTGGAAAATCTCGACAGGAAGCCATGGAAGTCTCTGCAGGAACAACTCTGCCCTGCTGGAGAAGAGAGGTGCATAATAAGACAATATTTATGTTAAGGTTGATCACAAGGATAGTTTGGTGCAGTTGAAGCTCCTTCTCTGACTTATCATCATACAAACTTTGTGAACCATAGATTATTGCATTTTAGGTACCCACAGCAGGACAGGCAGACAAGGTAGGAAGTCTCAGAGACACACATGAATTAGGATTAAATGGAGCAAACTAATTCCCAATCAAATCTACTCACCACTAAAACAAAGAAGATGGAAAAAGACAGGATCAAAATTAGAGAGCTAACAGATTGCATTTCTCATTGGGAAGATGTCCTGGGTTATGAAATGCTGGTGGATTTTAAGTTCAATTCTGCCCCTATTTGTCATGCACATTTGTAACGCATATTTACAGTCATCACCTTCTAGTTGAATCAAGGCAGTGAGTTTTTGTTTTTCTAGGAGTGCTGGAGGTTTTATAGCTTAGCCTTGGCAGAAGTTTGCCTGTGGTATTATACAATTCACATCATGGTTAGGCTGGGCACTGCAATTGTTGCTGCTCTGTCTGTTCTCTGTTGTGTTTGTAAAAGGATCAGGATTGAAGCTGTGAGGTTTTCTTCTGATCCCTAAATCCAGAAGTGTATTTGCACCATTTTTATCCTCAGAAAGTTATCCACTGCTTACCTCTTGCTTTCCTGAGAAATAGTCAGACAAGGCACTTTGGAAAGTGGGATTTTTTGTACATGCTGTTTGCAGTACTAAGAAATTATACCAGGCAGTAACTCTAGTTGTGATCCAAAACCTCCACACAACAACAGCAAAGCCTGAAAATCCAAAAGAAAGAAAAAAACAGCCTGCCAAAAAGATAGAGCTCTTCAGAGGTTTTGTGAAGTAGTTTTGGGAGTTTCAGGCAATATTATTTTCTTTGCATAACTGTTCAAACTGGGTGCATTTTCTCTATGCATAAACTGTTTTCAGCTCTGGTCATTCAATCTAAAGAGTGTTTTGGTGGCACTTTGGAGTTTCTCAGAAGATTGGTACTGGCAGGTGTAAGACCTTTGGACTCTGCTGAAGGGGAGCTGAAGGGAAGCTTCAGTTTCTGGGAGAAGCTTTGCCATTAGTTTCATGGCCAGCAGAACTAACAAATGATGGCTGCAGGAAAACTGTGTAACAGGCTGACAGTGGAAAGGACTTTATATGGCATCACTGGAAATATGTGTGAAACCTTGCCATGGATTTGCACATATTTCCCAAGAGTTTCAGCCAAACAAGGAGATTTCTACATCTTTGTCCTGTATGACAAGCAAGTGCATTTTATAAAGATATGTTCTGCACTGCCATAACAATTTCTCTTCTTGCCTTTGCAAGCCATCATCAGGAGGTGATGGCATCACCTCCTCATTCCTACCCTCCATCTACCCACATAGCCATGAGAGCATGCATGCAAAAACGCATAAAAATGTCAGCCTTGCAATTTAAATGTCAACCCTTCAATCTTACCTCAGTACATTTAGACCCTCCTTTGCATACTGTGTGGCTGACTCCTTACAAATCCAGTTTTCTTCAAAATGACAGAGGAGGTGTCCGTGGCCCTTTCTGATAGTTCCATTTGTTACTGTCCCCTTGCAGAGCACAAATGTAATGCAGTGTGCTCTGCTGAGAGACCAGTCCCAGGCAACCCTTTATGGATATTAAATAGACATTTCTATTGTCTTTGTGCTGATCTGACTCCCTTTTGCTTCACCAGAGTTTAGCAGGTTCTTGCTGAGATGCTGCTGGGATTTGGCTTCATTGTGATATCTCCCAGCATCTCTGCATGGAGGGAAGATGCTGCAAAGGTGTGTCCCTGCTGCCCATCTCTTTCAGGGCCCTGGAAAAAAAGAAAACACAGAATTAGATATGTAGATATAGACATATATTGGTGTGTAATCCACGTCACAGCTTTGTCTAGATGGTTTTCTTTCCCATGCTGTGGAGTTTTTTCAGGTCTACATCTCAGGGGAGCCATTTGACATCACACTGAGTGATGTTTTGGTGGGTGCTGCAGGCTGCTGAAGAACACAAACACACCTCTGCTGCACTGCTGAAGCTGCAGACACAGCCTGCTCTTCCCTCTGTCCCCTTAGTGCAAAATGCTATTCTAGAACTCACTTTCAAAGACTGAGGGCTTCCAGTGAGTTACCTAAGTTTTATGTTTGGGCACCTAAACTACTTGTCCTCAGTGGTTTTCTAAATTAAAACTTACAATTTAAAACAAAAAGCACTGTCTATACAATTAATTTTCTCATATTTATTCTATTTGAAATTAAGACCAAATACAGTGAGTGTAAAAACTAACATAACTTGTTAGCTTTTGAAAAATTTCTTCCCAAACAGCAATAAGAAATGTACATGTGTACAGTAAGAGATTTCTCTGGGGTCAGATTTTTTTTTTTAGTATTATTCTTATTTAGAGAGATAAAATCTTGCAGCCATTCTTAAGGAACTCATGAGCTCCTTTCTATTCCACTGCCCACAGAAAATGGAAAGGATTGCCTCTGCTTCTCACTCTGGCAGAGAACACAAATACAATCCAATATTTTCACTGAAGGACCAGGGATATTTTTACCATTTTTCCCCATGTTCTGCAGAGCAGCTTGTACAATCCACAGTGATCCAAAGACAAGAATATGCTTTCTCTTCCTGGCTGGATTTTACAATGTCAAGGTAGGGCCTGAAAATTGCTTTGAGATCCTTGCAGTAGAAGTGTTGAAAAGGCACAGGAAACTGCTCTGGTGTGATGAGACACCAACTTGGCTGCAGCATGAGCCTCCCCATTACTAGAGAAACCTTTGGAGGTCAAAAGCTGTCCTAATTTGACTATTTCTCACTGCTTTTTAATAGAAAAAAAAATCTGATAGTGTTTGAATTATTCATTTATATGACAATACAAAATCTTGAAGCACATCAGCCACTAAAGACTATTTCTTGCAGAAGCCCTTCTGCATTTCCCTGGCCAGGGCTGCTGCTCCCTGCGAGAAGGGAAGAGCTGGAAGGTTTCCCCATGAGCTCCTAACACAGAATTGCAGCCTTGAATGCTCCCCAGCCACAAATTGAGGCCCTGAATGCATAGTAACTGAATATTCATTTTGTCCATTCTTTAGAAAAATAGTTACAATTTAAAGTACAAGAATGGCTCCATTCATGAGCCACGATGTGAGCAAAGCCTCTGCCACCGGTGTTGTATCTGCATTTCTTAATAAAGAGCTGCTATATTACCACGTGTAAAAATAATGAAAAAGAGATATCCAGGGAGAGAAATTATGTTTTTGTCATGAAGTGATGTGGGTTGATTATAAGCATAGGTATTATTTCTCTCTGTTGTTCCCTTGTCTGTGCAGAGCAGGACAATCAGGACAGGGAGTGCTCCTGCTGCAGGGCTGGGTGATATCAGGGCTCCAACATTTGGAGCAGCAGATACTTAGGGTAAAACTTTCCCCTGATTTGAGCTGAACTATTCATCACACACGTAGCTGTCATTAATCTTACATGCAGAGCCAGGCTTCTCATATTTCAAAACCTTTGGAGAGGCAGCTTTTTAATCTATATTTGGTTCTTCTTTTTTCCCCCCTCTGAGATTGGTTTCTCTTTGCATACAATGCTGCAGTAGTTTCCATTTTAACAGAACCCTGAAATAAAATACTTGAATTTAAAATCCTAGCAGAGAGAAAAGAAACAATTATCTTGAAATCCTTTCTTATTTTTTTTGGAGGTAAAAACCTTCAATGACAGCACTGGTGACTGCCAAAATTGACATGCATTTTAACTTCTGTTTCAAGCAATGCTTTATCTTAATCACAACAAGAGGGCACATACTCCAGGATGGAGCCATAAATTCAATTAATCTCAGTAGTAATTCACAAAGCAATTCATTATAATATAATGCAGCACCTAGAAGTGTGTAAATTACAGCAGCTGAAGATGTTTAATGGCCAGAGGCAGATGAAGAAGCTGCCCAGCAGCTCCTGGTGGCAAGTTCTAAGTTCTTCTGCCTCCTCTCTGACACACCATTCCAGACAAAAGGCAGATCTGCTCCTATGAGCCAGGAGAAGGAAGAAAAAGGACAAGGAAACAAAAATGTCAGGAAAAACAGGAGAAAAGATAGAATTGCTGTGAGGGCAGCAAGTGGCAGGTAGGTGAGGTCTAAACTTATTCTCAAAAATACATGAGCTGTGGCAGCTGCAGGTTATGAAGTATTCCTATCAAAACTTTCTGGTGACCAAGAGCAAAAATTTTAAGTGATTGGCATATCTGTCTGGGTTTTTGAGATAATAATATAGCCGCCAGCTCCTTATTTTGTAGGTCATTAATACAGCTCATACTCTAAACCCTTCTGTCTGCTAATATTGAAACAGGATGTTCTTGGAATCCCAACCTCTCTGCCATTTTGCAGAGCAGAATCTGGACACAGAGCATTATGAATTCAGCAGTGTGTGTCACTATGGGAACTGTTTCTGCTGCCAGACAGCTTTGGGAATGAACTGGCTGTTTAGGCACGTGTGTGTCTGTGTGTGTGTGTCTGCCAGGCAGGCATAAACATTCAAATGCAGATATGTAAATTTTACCATTAAGTGTTTGCACCTCTTTGCTTCCCCATTTCTTCTTATTTTGCTTCATTTAGCATAGATTATCTCAGTAAGTCTGGCAACTAGTCAATTACTGAATTCCTTTCAAAGGAAGGGAAAAGGAAGATTACAAAATTCATCAAGCTAGCATAAATCACCATATCTTCCCCACCTGAGGATCTGACCCTCTAACAGTAGTTTCTTTCTTCTTTATAAAGGTAATTATTCTATTAAAATTAATAGTAAAATGAATACTGCTGTGACTGAATTACATGGGATAAGCGTGAAATACTGTGATCAGTTCTGCTATGAATTAGTAATTATAGTGTGCCCAGTGAAATTTGCATACTTTGCTCTCTTTCCCTGCTATCTGCCTTGGTTTAGTTGCCAGTGCTCTCCCCAGGGTTGGAGCTGGAGATTGCTGGTGCTTTATGCAAAGAGGAGGTGTTTGCAGAACATAGCACCCCTGAGTTTTAAGATAGCAGAAGAAGTTACAAGATAAGCTTGGGTTTGTTTGGTATTTGAAATAGCTGTGATTGCCTTTCTAAATGTGATGGTGTGGGGGGTTTTTAGTGCTTACATAAATGAGGTGAGGGGGGAAAAGTCCTCCTCCTGTTTCTGTGTGAAAAGTTTGTGTTCATGACTTTGAGTTGATGCTGCCTGGAGCAGTGGAAGGAGTTGGTATCTCAGAGGGATGGCAGCTGGAATGAGGGAGAGGCAGCACAGGAGGAGTTCTCCTCTCATGGAGCTGCTCACAAAGAGCTGAGTCCAGCTACTTGTGCTCAGGTGCTTCATGCAAAGTTTAGAGGTGACCTTGAAGAAGATAAATTATACCAGGATGAAAGACAGCCTTTCCCACACATATACTGAGAGACCTGCCTTGGGCCAGCAATATCAATTGCTTATCAGCTAAAGGATGGAATGTAATAATCCCTTTTTTTTATTTTGGTGGTGCTGTAAGGTCCTAGAACAGAAGTCAAGTGTCAGGTCCAGGCTGATTTCTCAGGAGGAGAAGGCAGAGGGAAGTTTTTCCCTGCAGCCTTACAGCCCTGCCATGCCAGGATACCTGCTCAGCTCAGGGACTCTTCAGCTCAGCACGAGATAAACACCCACATCCCAATGGAACAGGATCTAGGGAGAAAACAGATGGAGAGAGACTTTCTCCCCTTCAACACTCAGGAACTGGAATCTGACATCCTACAAGAGCTGTGTGCTCAACTCAGCTCCAGAGGTGGAGAGAGGAAATCAGTGATGGCCAGAAAGGCTGGGAAAGCTCTAACTGGCTTCATTCCTGTGAATTAATTGCTTTTGTTAATAGGATTTTATTGTTATTATCCTTATTAGGATGATCATGGGCTGGTTTTAGATAGCTTATGCTTGATTAAATAATGGCCTGCCATAGTGATAAATGCAAACATGTTCCAATGGATAAAAAACTTATTTCTCTTTCCTGAAAATAGTGTGTAGCAACAACTTCTCAAAAAAAAATATAAAAGGGGAGAAAAGGAGACTTATTCTGACATATTTAATATATTTTATTTCTTTGAGTAACTTTGATCTTGACAATCCCCAAGTTAATAGAAAGTTGTTCTTTTTCCCTCCCTGAAATAGTCTGTGTAGTGCACAGCTTATTCAGATCAATAGAAGCATTTTTTCACCCCAGGAACACAACCTTAGACAATTTGCAAAAAGGTCATATAAACTTTAGATGCAAGCCATTATTTTTAATTCATGTGATCTACCCATGTTTCCTAGCACCTGAACTGTCCTTTCTGCAAATTACATTCCTTTTGTGAATATAAACAGTTTATTAAAACTCCTGTATTAATTATTTAAATGAATTTATAAATATTTGAGGAAGCCCATGCAAAAGGCGCTCATAATAAATTATTATATCCCACCTTCATTGAAAGCTAAATTAAAGAACTCTGATTATTGCTTTCTGTGAGAAAGCCTTTTCAGCTGCCTGTCATCACAAGGTCTGGGACAGGAGAAATTTGTCTAAGTAACAGCAAAAAACATAAAAATCAGCACCTAAAGGTCAAAGTGAGATAAGAACATTTGTATCTTAGAGTGTTTGTGCTAAGTGTGACACAATCGAGAGTGGGACCATTCCTTTGGCTGTGCTCTGTGTCTTATGGGGGAGTCACCAGTTTCCAGCCTCAGCTTTGGGATCACAAATGAGGGGAATTACTGACAAAAGGGAAAGGATTGGTGCTGAGGAGAGGCCTGAAGCAAATGAAAGGAGAAATCACTCACACAGGTCGATTGATAGAATGAGAAGTCAGATACTGTAAGTGGCACTGGAAAGAATATAAACCCTGAGAGTCCATGGCAGATCAGCCTGAGCAGTGCAAGGGGATTTCTTATATGAAATTAAATGGAAAAAACAGAATTATATAAAAAATGGCAGCAGTAGAATAGCAAAAACTTCTCTGGATAAACTTCTCTGGAAATTCTCTTCTGGATGGAAGAAAGCTTCCTATTGGAGCCCTCAGTTTTGCAGTGTTGGTGGGTAAGAGTCCCTTTGTGGACATTCCCACCTTTTGGGTCCCATTCTCTGTGCATTGCACATTATAAATGGCAGGTGCCAGTCAGGACAAAGGTGGTTCTGCAGAACTTGGGTAATGCATATTTAAATTGCTTAAATAGAAAAAGATATCAGGAGAGGAACCCCTTCACCCTGTGCTTCTTTCTTAATTGTCCTGTGTTCAAGGAGCCTCGTGAGGTGGGCACATGGATCCCGTGACAATTTGGTGAAGTCAGTTTGTGGCCATGCAGGATGGATGCTGTGGAGCCTCAGTGTGACCCGAGGTGATGGGATAAAAGCAGAGCACTTGTAGAGATGGGCTCAGCTCTCTGAGCAATGACAGCTCAGATCAGCTGCACACAGCCACTCTGTACAGCTTTCCCAGAGCTTTTCCATCCACCTGCTTCTCTTGTTCATCCACCTTCTCATCTATTGGTGATCACTATTAAAGCAGAAAATCAGAAATATGAAGTCTAAGGACTGCAACATAATGCCCAGAATTAGTAGGCTCACTAGGCAATTATTTTTCCTATTTTAGCGCTTATGTTTGAAGATTAATATTTAGAAAGAAAATCCACCTATTTTAACCTTTTTCTGTTCTAAACTTCTTTAAAATGATGGAGGAAGGGAGTATTGTAAAAAAAAATAAAAATATATAAAATCACAAAATTCCATCTAAAGCTTTCTGTTTGATTTTCTGGTGACTAGAGAAATTCCCAGTGTCTTTGTTTAGCTATTTGTCTTTGCAGGGCCCTTGTTTGCATACATTTTGCAACTGGCAGAGCTGAACACATTCTGCAAAACCTTTTCCACTAATTCATGCTCATAATTGTAAAGAGCTTGTGCTGGGCACGCTCAGGCTCCACGTACATTCATTTTGTATGAGCAGTAATGAGATCAAGTAGAACAAGGACAGATGTTTGTGGAAAACAAAGTCCCTTTTGTAGTGATGAGAAGAGAGCTGAGAATCACCTGAGCAGAGTGGCCACAAGATTCCTGGAGTACCTGGAGTCTGAGGCTCTCAGCTCCTTCCACCTTCTTATTTTTTCAAGAGCACATCTTGTGCATTACAATGGAAATAATGATCTTTGTATAAATTCAGGATTATTCACTCCAAGGACAACAGGGTAAGGTCATTGTATAAATTATTAGTAGCAAAGAGTTACCTAGAAGAAATGAAATCCAGGGTCTCTTCCAAGGCAGGAAAAAAAAGGGAGGAAAAACATCACTGTGAATCGTAGAATTTTGATCTTTTAAAATGGTACAACTCGGAGTTAAATTGATCAGAGGCAAAAAGACATGAGCTGTGCCAATAGCAGCGTGGCCATGAAATTTCAAGTGCCCATTAAAAGACTTCTCAGCTCTGTAAAATGTCTCAGAGTAAATAAGCATTATGAGCACTGAAGGAAAACATAATTTCAAAAGAAAGCTTGTCAGTTAAGGTCAGTTTAATATCCACACATGAATTTCACTGTTTGTAAGTCTTGCTGATAAGCTTTTATAATTGAGTTACTTCTCTTATTCCATGCATATTGAAGCAGTAATTAAGCTATGATATGAAATACAAAATATGGTGTGCTCAATTCATCAATTTTTGTTCAGTCTCGCAGTTCTTGTTTCAATTGCACTGGCATTGTTGCACTGAAATATCTCCCAATCTATCATGTCAAGATTATGCATGATGTAATTTGTAATAGCAGCTAGGGATTTGTTTACAAAAAACAAATGTTCCTTTAATCTTTGAAACAAAATTAGACTTGTCTTACATCACAGAACAAAGATAGCTGAATGAATACAACACTTTTAATAAATCAGTAATTACCTTGTGTAGTGCCAGTTGGCTTATTTAACTTGACCTTTGAAAACAGCTTCTTCCACACAGATTTTAAAATGTGCTCTCCTGGACTGTGGAGATATGAGTGCTCTAAAGGTGTGTTATTTATGCCACAGCAGTTCCCAGTTCATGGAAGAGAATTTGGACCTTTTTGTCTTTTCCCAGCAGAGATAATTGCGAGTTAACTAAACCAGCTCCTCGAGAAACGTGCAGGCTCTGCCTTTTGGTACCACTGTGCAGAAAGCAGCAAGCACCACCTGCAAGTTCAGAGTGCCATAATTAGAACAATAAAACCTCCCTTTGTTTTCCTTTCACATGGAATCGTCCCTGCAATGAGAGCACAGTGCCCCTGACCCCGTGCAGGGTGGGTTTGGGTTGGTGGAGGTCTGAATGAAAAAGTTTCTGTAGCTGGACTGAAATGATCTGGTGGGTACAGACAGCAGAAAAAGGCTGCTCCCACCCTTCCCTGGGATTTTGCTGCAGGAATCTTCCAGGTCTGATTATTATCCTTTTTCCATCCTTTATAAGGATAGAATAGCAGATGGCTTCATGTATTTCACACCTCTTAACAGTCTCCTTTCCCAAAAACTCCTTAACATCCAGATTTTAGGAGAAATATAGAATCATTGAATCCCAGAATGGTTTGGGTTGGAAGTGACCTTAAAGCCCATCCAGTTACCCTTCTGCCATGGGCAGGGACACCTCCCACTGTCCCAGGCTTCTCCAAGTCCTGTCCAACCTGGCCTTGGACACTTCCAGGGATGGAGCAGCCCCAGCTTCTGTGGGCACCCTGTGCCAGGACCTCACCACCCTCACAGGGAAGAATTTCTTCTCAATATCTAATTTAAAACTGCTCTCTTTCACCCTTTTACTGCTCAGGTTCTTTCATGTTTTCACTTCTTTTGCCACCTTTCCTGCCCTCTCTTGCTTTCTCCAGCAGCAGGCACCCATCTGACAGCCCCCACTCTTGCAGAGACTCTTGGAATCTCAGCCACATATTTCAATATTTTCTCAGTTTGGAGTTCCAGCCACAGGTCTGTAAAGGACAGAGAACTTAGTATTTTTTACAGAGGAAGAGAGGGAAATTATAATAGCTTGCACTTCAAAAAGAAAGCCAAAGCAAAAACCATTTTTCACTGGAAAAGCATACACAAATAAAAAAAAAAAGGTGTTTTTCATTGACTAATGACACATAACCATATTATATCATTAATTTCTGTAGATTCAATGCAAGAATTTCCTATGTATATTTATTTGCAGGAATCTTCTCTGTTAACAAGAGTTTTTTCTGGTAATGAGAGAAACACTACACAATTTTTACCCAAGTGGTACACCAGATTTTAATTTCATAACTGATAACCCTCCAATATATTATGCATGCTTTGTTATGCCTTATAAATGCATTACAGTTATATAATTTATTCATTTCCAGTGTTCTTTCATAGTGCTTTGCTGCTAGGCTGTGATTCTGGCACCTCATTCAGTCAAAATTTCATGATAGACTTTCACCCTTCCGAGCCCATTTCACAGCTTTTCCCTTCCACATCCCCAAACCCAACACCAGCAGCACAGGAGCTCATGTTTGAGCAAATGGCAGCTTTTACAGACACCAGATTTGGTCTGAAGTCTGCAAAAAATGAGGTTTGGGGTTTTTTTTCCCCTGTTTCTCCAGTAACTGTTGGATCACACGCTAAACACAGATAGTTGGTTTATATATATATATACACACACACACATACATACATATATATATATATATATATGTATGATTTGTGGTCCCAGCAGCCACTGGAGGAGTAACATTGCAAGGCCACCCACAAACCCCTAATCTTCATCTCTTCATCTCACAGCCTGGCACATCTCCCTCTGCATTTTAACTCATTAATTTACTTTATTATTGAATTATTATGGCATGGAGATAAAATTATTTGATGGCATACCAGCCCTCAACTCTGGTCTGAAACATGCTTGTGAATATTTATAAGTAGTTTCCTATTGTCTTTCCAAATATGTATAAATATGTTGCATTTCATTAAATATATAACAATAAGATTAGGCTCTCACTAGGTTATCTGAAGCCATTCAAAGAGGCTGTAAATCACGTTGCTTCATTGCACAAATATTTTAGCAGCCTGCTCTCAGCCTTGTTCTGCAGGGAAGGGTGGATTCAGTTCCAAACTTCAGTAATAAATAGCAGCAATGGTTCTCCCTAACCTGCAAAAGAAGCCCAAACAGGTTGGGAGGGCATCCTCAGTCACCTGCATTCACATCAGCTCCCTGAATGTTGGATTTCATGTCCTCATCAGCCTCATTAGCCCTCATTAGTGCCAGCAGGTTGCTCTCAAATTCCCCTCTCTCTTTGCAGAGAGGTTATGTCAACCACCAATAAACCCACACACATAAAACTATAAATACAGTTGGCAGCTTGATGCTTGCCTTGGATATATGTTGCTGTGCAAGAGTTCAGAAAATTCCAAGAAAAAATATAAGACTGTGTTCTAGCACTCTGGAAGGTCATGGAATACACTGTGCACTTTTGGGAAGACAAGTTTATCATACATGATTTATTTTATCATTTCATGTCCTTTCTCTCTGCCACAGATATCTGCAAAAATCTGTTTTGTCGAGGCTTGCTCTGCCTTTCCTTTGCAGAAATCGAGTTTCCTGATAGATAATGCGCTGAGGGCTCTGTTAGAATATCAGCTGTGATCCATGACTTTCAGAGAAAAAGTGTCAGGCTTTAGTCATGTCTGAGTTCAGTGCAATGTGGAATAATTACAGCTTTAAAAAAACTGCCACACTTTTTGAGTGCAGGATTATCAAATGAGAACAGGGTTGAGAGCCAGCTGCCAGCACAATTGGGAGCCACTGGCATCTCCTGAAGGAGTGCCACAAGAGCCCTCCCAGCCTGACAGCTTCTTGCTGGCTTCATTTTCGTATTTCCTAAAAACCCAGACTTTGAAAAGATCTCACAAGTTGAACTGTGAGGGGCTAAGAAACATTTTAATTTCTTTTCCTGGTCATTGCTGCTGCGATCTTCCCGACCCAGAAAATGGCTGTGCAAATTCTACAGCTCTCCTTGAGCTCTGGAGAATTTCATTTTTTGGTGCTTTACCTGTGTGCCAAAAACCAGCAGAGCAAACAAATCCTTGTGCTTTAGCTCTGAACATCTGGGCACAGCTCACAGGTGCTCACACACCTGGGTTCTGTCGCTGCCAGTGACATTCTCACCGTGAAGGTGCTGCCCATGAGGAATCCTGCTCCTGCTTCAGCCACATCCCTAAGCAGAAGTTGTTTCCAGAGGTGCAAAGAAAGGGACATGGAAAAATGACAAAGCTGCAGCACTTGATGTCTCCCAGTCTGTATTGAGGGACAGAAATTCCTTGGCAAAATCTAAGCTTTTTTTTTTTTTGTGGGAAATCTGCTCTTTAATGGACCTTCTCCATCCAGCTCAAAGGCAGGAGTGTGCTTAAGGACCTTCTGGCAGCACTTGACATAATTTTAATGTTATAATTTATTTTCATAGTGCCTGAGAAACCCATTCTTCAGGCTGTACAGCTGGAGAAAAAAAAATGTCAGTCCCAACCTCCTGCAATTCAGTGTTAAAGTTCAGCAGGGCAGAAGAGACAGAGAGCAACATACAAGAAAACACAGCAAGAATAACTCATCCTCTAAGTAAATAAAATTGCAAATGGCAAACTGGTACACCAAGGAGAGGATTTACCTGTAGTAACAGAGAAAGTGAGAAGCAGAGCTGGGATTAAACAAGCATTGGGAATTTCTGCTTCCCAGGCCACCACCACCTCTATTGGTCACATTGTTAGGAGGGAAGCACAAAATGTGTTTATGTCATTTTTCCTAATTTACCTAACGGCATGTTGGCTGCTAGGAAATGGCAATGTAAGTGGTTTTTCACTAGTGAGTCTTCCCATGCTGTCGAATTAGCACCCTTTTTTGCTGGTTTATGTGGATCTTAAAAGGAAATTGTACATGGATTCTTTGCATCTAATCTGCCTTTTCATATTTAATGGTGCAGCCCACAGGGTTGTTCACACATGTAATACAGTTTTAAAAACAACTTACTCTAGCTGCTGAATATTTTGTAATGGAGAATCAGAAATTCTGAATGAAAAAAAAAAATAAATCTTAAATTCTTTCAATGTGGTCAGTGAATTAATAAAACATTAAAAAAAAAAACTGGAGAATATCACGAAGATCAGACTGTTAAAAAAAAAAGAAAAAAATAAAGAAGTTTAGTTTGCTGATGTCTTTTTAATGTTTACTACAATTAAAAAATATTAAATTAACTCAGCAAGACTGAATTTGAGGCAATTAGATGTATGAGACACCACTTGCCAGACTGATTGCACTGTGCTTGTATTTTTAATGGGAGAAATGTCCATTTCCCAGAGCTATGAGAGGTCTGTTATCAAAGTCTGTGAAGCATTGCACTGCAGGAGCATTAGATTGATACTTCTAAAATTGAGTAAGATTGAATTAAAGCAGAGTTTGATAGTTTGGACTCCCTGTAGGAAACATCCTGCATTTCTCCCAGATAGCAATATTCAACCTGAAATCTTTTGTTTTGGATTTGTATTCTTTAACTCATCAGATTGCTCCTCTACAGCTCCCAGAGTGGCTGCTATCTCTGTCTGATTATGAAATACATAACCCTTCAGATGACACTTCCTTCCAGTCCAGTTTTCTCATCCTCCCAGAAAGTGTGTTCCCACCCCTGTAATTCATTCTGCTCCCCATGACATCCCAATAAACTAAGAGAAACTGCATGTCTCATTCAATTCTCTGAGATTTTGTTGTATAGGTGAACACAGGGTTACAGTTTTTCCCATTCTAGTTTATATCCTTTAAAAAAAAAAATAAAATAAAGAAAATATAAACTGCTTGAAAGATTTTACCCACCTCTGTGCTGTTGCTATTGCCAAAATCTCCATCAGCACAAGAATCTCTCATAGGGAGTTTGAACTTTCCTTTAATCTAATCCATTTAGAAAATGACTCACAATATATTGAATAAAGAGGAGAAAATTGATATCTTTTCATTAAGCTGACAAAGTCTTTTTCACTTCTGACATCTGTGAAATGTGTTCTCTATTTAAATTTTATTTATATCAATCTTGGCTGGTAGAAACACGATTAAAACGGAATGCTCTGTACTTACAGGGAAAACTTTCCCTTCCTGCCATGAGTGTCACACTGGTTTTGAAAATGAGCTTCTTATTCCTTGCAGCAACACAATACCTATGATCAGGAGGAACCACAATCTAATATCTCCATTCCTTTGTATTCTATTTCTATATAAACAAAATGTGTGCACTTTATCACAGGCAAAAAGAGAGCTGCTGTGGCTTTATAATGGCAACAGCAGAAGCATCTTGGAACATTTTAATACATAGCTTGTTCCTTCTAAACTGTTGAAAAATGCATGATGATACTTTGCTCTGTTTTCATATTTCAAGTTTCCATAAACATGAATTAAAGTTATCTATTACTTTGTGAGGATGGTCTCATTGTTACATTGTTAAATATAATGTCTTTATACTTATTGCCATATAGACTGTCATATTGTTAAAGCAGTTTCCTAAATGCAAATGCAGAAAAGTTAAGGAGGAATTTATCTGCAAAACAAAGCCAAAAAATTTGCATTTTCTCTACAGGCAGGAGTAGCAAAAATGACAGAAGCAATTTTCTGTGAGTGTCTGGGTTGTGTGTGCACATTTCCTCTGTCCATGTCCTGTTAATCACCTGTAAAATGCCTTTCAGGAACTGAGTACCTTCAGTTTAATGCAAGAACTTGAAGACTGAGAAATGTGAAACATAATAAATTCAGGAGTTTCAACAGGAAGCTTTAATCAAATGGATTGTGTACTTTTTCCAAACTTTGTTGTACTCAAGAAGAAGATGATTGAACAATTAGTGTTTGTGTGCTTATTTGATCTTTTAGGTGTAGATATATGAAGGTGTTCAGTGCATTTCTACTGCCCCTTAATAGAATACTTTGACACTGAAATTCAAGGGGAAAGCTTTTCCCCAGCCAGGTGTTTTCATACATCACAACTTTATGCTCCAGATGATGCACAAGAGCAAATCAGAGCATGGTCACTACCTTTGTGCAGCATCCAAAGGGTCTCATGAACTTTGAAGGCTGAATCCCACTGAATCCAAGCTAAACTGGCAGCTCCCTGCAGTCCCCTAAGGCTTTGGGCATTATGTTTGGGAACAAATGTATTTTAAAATGCAATAGAATTGTGTAAACATGAGAAAATATAAGCTATTCTATTACTTTTTCCCTGTATTCTATCTGATCTTCAGATTTCTTATTTGTAGTTTGTCTGGAGCCCATGATTTGTAAATGCCATTTCAACCAAATGCTTTTTTGTGTGTGTTAATCCATGCAGACTAAATACATCAAATTTAAATATTTTCATCAAAATTATTCTATGGCTTTGCAAACAAAGATTTTTAGAAAGTGTCAATTGGGATGAAAAAGAAACCTCGAGAATTTATTGAAGAAAGTTATTTTTTTCCCCATCTCCATTGGTGATTTGTTAGGAGTTAAATATTCTTATAAAAGAGGCATTTTCTTGAAAATAGTTCAGATATAAACAATCCCTTATTTAACCTGAAGGTGGTGGGAAAAAAAAGACAAAAATAAAGCACTGAAACCAAACATAAGCAAAGCAGGAGTAGTCAAAGCTCTTGTGTTCCATGTCCTTTTCCTTTCCCCATGGCAGAGGGATCTGTCTCAGTCCATTCACCCTTGCATGAAGAAACTCTTGTTCTTCGTGTACTCCCCAGACAGTGAGAAAAGCATGATGAGACACACTCCAGAATGCTCCAGGTGTCTAATTCAGCATGATGTGAGCACTCACAGCCTGTGCTGCCTGGTGATTAACAGGAATCTCTAATTCTCACCCAGGATGAGTGGTTTGGGTCACTGAGACTCAGGTTCCTCGGGATCTGGGAGGTCTTGAATAAAAACCACACTGAGGGGAGCATCTTAATTTGGGCAATTCCCTCTCTCACCCAACTGCTTCAGCTCATCTCAAAGTGACAGAACCTAAACACAGAGAAGCTGCATCATTTCCCTGGGGAAGGTTTCTCCCCTCCTCCCACAGGTGGGCCCAATCTCAGATGCTGCAAACTGTGATTCATTTTAAAGCCTTTTCCTCCCTCTTTGAACAGAGCTGGAGGTGTAAAACTTTGAAATCAAGTAGAACTCAAAGGATCAGCAGTTCCCAAGAAAGACAACTGGTCCTAAAGATTAAAAGGCTCTTAATAGAAGAGAAAACCTATAAACACAAGATTCAAAGAAAGTAATTTTCTTTGGGTTTTGGATGTCCCTGCCATGGTATGCACCTGAGGACTAGACCACAGTGAGCTTTGTAGTGCTTCAGACTTACAAAGGATTTTGCCTACTTACATATTAGAGACAAAGAGGAGCTTTTCATCTGCAAATTTCCCCCATTAGTTTCTCCCATTATAGAAGGAGCCTGGTCTTCAGCCCAGGTGAGGATGCTCACTGATGGACACTTGGGTGTGATTGTACTGGAATCATAAATCAATAAAAATATATATGTATACACTAAAACATATTATATATACTAGAAGTGGTGTATTAGACACCACTACACGAGTCAGTTGCCATTAAGGTTCAGCACTGACTTTGCATTTGATTATTTTTCAAGGTCAAGATCTGAATATTTGGGCTGTATTTAACAGCATTAAGAAGTAGTGAGATCATTTGTATTTCTGTGAGCAGCACTGCTCCTCCACGCTGCCTCTCAGTCTGTACTCAGCTCATCTCTCTGTTTTACACTGTCAGCTCCCCAGGCCAGGCCGTTCAGGTTTGTGGGTTTTAGTGCCTGGCACGGTCGGATCCTTCTCCGCGGTTATTTAATGCTGCAGCGCTGCTCCCAGTAAATAATGATGATCACCACTTTTGATTCCGTGTCACGGGATTCTTCTCACACATCCTGAGGATGCTCTGCTCTGATGATTGCTGTGAAGGCCAGTGTTTAGCAGGATATGGTTTTTCAGTTTGCTCACTGCACAATCTATTATTAGAGCACGGATTCAGCCCTCACGCCTTTTCATGCATTGCAAAGAGAGATCTTTTTTCTCTGCTGTTAGCAGCATTAATGATTCCCTTCTGAAAAAGGTGTGTGAATAGCATCATTAAACTGCCTTGCCAGCACAGGTGTAAAGGGCTCTTTTTGTGCCTTGTATTTATAGAGAAATGATACATTTTATGATAAAAATCAGATACAAGCTGTGGGAAAAAAACAGGAAAGACAACACTGAGAGCTCTATGATCATTGTAAGGCCCCTCAAACTGAACTATTCTATCCAATTTTATATTCAAGAATTTAATTATAAGCTCTGTAATGCCCTTAAATCAATGCATGCACAACAGGGCATTTTCCTGGTAGTCAGCTGGTGTGTATATATATTAATATATATGTATTAGGTAGGCAGCTGCTTCAAAGGTATTTTGTGGGCTTGAAGCAGCCATGAGGGGTGATATAAATGGGTTAAGCATCTCTCTTTGAGTGACTGTGCAGAAAGCTTTGACAGGCTTCCTGAGTGCAACCATGAAATTAATTCTTGCCAGAGAAAGAGCCACTCATGAGCCAACTCGTCACAGTTGCAAGGTTAGCTAAAGTTTATCAAAATCCCCAGACAAAAAATGTCATTAAGATACAGTTAAGGATATAATAAGATACCAATTCCCAGGCAAGAAACTTCATTAAGGTACATTCAAGGTTGTAAACACATGTGCCAATTAAATTCAAACAACTGGGTCCAAACACTGCCGTTATTTACAATGTTAAATATTTGGAAATTAAAAGTTACTTTTAGAGATAATATGGTTTCTACAAAATTCATAATTGTGTTTCAACAAACAGCTTCTGCTGCTGTTCATTGTCACCTTACCCTCTGTTTCTAGTTGTGGTGCTCCCTGTGATGCCGTATTGGGAAAGCTAAAAGTTTCCATGGGTTCAAATAATTCTGGACAGATTTGTGGTAAAAAAAAATCCACCTGTAGGTCCTGAAAGCAAAGCAGACATAGTTTTATGTGGAGTACACTGAACCAGAAGTCCTGAAGACCTGGAGAATATTCTGAGGAAAATCTCCTCAGACTTGTCTTGTTCTTGTAGACGTCCATGAAGATGAGATTGGCACTCAGGGGCAGGGGCTCTTGGGCTGGATGGTCCTTTGGTCTGCAGCAGAATTGCTGCCACCACAGCATTCCCTGCAGCCACAGCATGGGAAAAGAAAAGATCTCCTTTGTGAGGAGGCTGTGGCAAGCAGTGCACTGTCTCAGGCAATAAAGGATGCCAAACAAGTAATTAAATATGAAATCCTTATCACTAAACTCTGGTTGAAGGGACACTCTGCCTTTTAACTACAGTGTTAGACCCTTGAGATATTATTTAATTAGATTTGGTCATTGTAACATAGTTGTGAACATTGTCTTTTCTCTTTTAGCTTCTATAGTGATTGGGAAATGGTGGTGTGAGATGGAGCCCTGCCTAGAAGGAGAGGAATGTAAGACATTGCCTGATAATTCTGGATGGATGTGTGCGACTGGCAATAAAATCAAGACCACCAGAGTAAGTCTCCTTTCTGTCTGCCCCCAGAAGATCTTAATAGGAAAGGGAATCACTAATGACTGCTCACCCATGTCTTTTCCATCATTATGCCTGCTGTAAAAGTCTTAAAGACCACTGTCATGATCACCCAGTGCTTCTGGCCATAATTTGGTGAAAATTCACACGGATCAGGCTGGTCAGCTGGGTCCAGGCTCCAACCAGCAGGCTGGAGCTGCTGAATTGCCAGGTCACCTTCTTACAGACACTGTTACCCAAAATACCCTTAATGCACATCACTGAGTCCCTTCCTGGTGGCTGAAGGGAGAATATTAGCTTGAGGGATCTTCTGGGTCCTGCATCCATTCCTTGGTGGTTCCAGCCACATCTGGATCAGCAGCTGTACAAGTGCTTTGTAGCAGAGGACTCAGCTCCCTGTTTGCATTGCAGGTCTCACTTCAGAGCAGCTCCAGCCCCACAAACTCATTAGTGACAAACTCTTGAGATGCTGCAGGTTCAGGTAGCACAGGCCAACAGGTGATGACAGCTTTCACCACACCATGCCAGCAAAAGGCAGAGTGCTGCAAAGAGAGGGTGTGAATGAGCTGCCTAAACTCCCACTATGAGGATACCTTGGGAATAAAAGTGTTTTTCAGAAGTACATTCTAGCTTTTCTTTTGTGTTGTGCAACTGTTTCACAACCATTGTCTTAAAACTGTCACTTCTACCTGTATTCAACAATTTTAATTAACTCATTTTCATACCATAATTGAATTTTTTTTTCCAAGAAAATTACATGGTTGTCAACTCAAAATGCTTTTATAAATATATAAATTTTCATTTTCTGTGAACTGGAAAATGGCTTTTGAAACCTGCTAAATGAAAAAGAGCAAATTTTCAAGATTTTTTTCCCTGTTTGATAAAAAATTCTACATACATGCCCAGCTGCTAATTCACAGGAATATGCAGCATAGTGTTGTGATTTCCTGACTTCTTCCTTTCTTCTCAATCCTAACTCCAGTCATTTTCTATATCTTCTAGGCCTTCTGTTGAAGGAGGAGAATTTACCCTAATTGATCTCCATGCCACCTGAATCCTTTTCTTTCCCTCCATAGGACCTACCCCAGGATGAATGATTTGTATTGCAACCCTCATTTCTGGAGCAGAGCCTTCTGCCAACACATTAAATAATCAGGAGACTACTGACTTAGGAGGTTTTCTTTGTAGGAAGCAGTAAGTGGCCCCCAAAAACAAGATCCAAGTCATCTTTTTGTCAGCTCCCAGAGAAAAGGAGGAAGGATGGAGGGAACTGGAATTCCTTGACTCAGTTTCTTTCTGCTGCAAATCTCTGTGTGCCCACAGCTGATCTCTTCCCACTGCAGCACCACTGGAAGGCTGTTTGTTACTGAATGTGCCTTGCACTGAAATTAAAACCTCCCAGACCACAAACTTGCTCCATGTCCTTTCCAGTGAGGAAAGTGGGGAGTTAAAATAGAAGAAAGTGATGTAGAAGAGCTAAGAAGCAACATGAAGTATCTTATACAATAATTCAGCCCTTCTGCAGTCTGTCTTCAGGTTATATAATTGAGGAATTGCATTTTCTTTCTTCAGTGAAGCTGTCCTTCTCTTAACTCCCCCAGTTCTCATCATATAAACTAGTTTTAGGCGATAGAAGTGATTGCTAGAAATTTAGCAGCTTCATTAATATGCAGATGTATGGTCCAATCTATTCAGTATGCATTATTGTATTTCATTTGAATTAAATACTTGCAGAATGAGTGCTCATAACTGAAAAAATATTTCTTCATTTACCCACAGGAGTTATTTTAATTAGCTGTTGAGGGGAGTACCTTATGGTGCTGCTTCCAGTAGAATTTTGCTTTGTTGCTTTAAAATATCATTACAGAACCCAATTGACAAAGGCAACATGACATGATGCACTCAGCAACTGTCTCTTGCATTTTCCAAGGAAAAATTCTACTTCTTAGTCCCTGAAACTTTGCTCGAATCTGTAGCACTGCGTCAAGTCTAGCAACATAAATGTAAAAATATGGAAGCAATCAGATCTTGAAACAGGTTGTTATTTTGGGTTTTTTTTCCTTTGTTCTGCCATTTCAGAGAGCAGCAGAGAATGAGATTACAATGTAATCTGCCCTGACCACAATCCCAGGCCATGTGTGTCCAATTTGAGTAGTTAAGGAAGTTAAGAAAGCAGAAGAAACACGACAAATCAGTCAACATCCCAGCTCTCTCTGTGGTGATTAGGCAGAAAGCTACAGAAAGTCTCCATAGGCTGCAAACTTTAAACTGTTTTAATGAAAGCTTTTCCTTACACTAAATACATTTACATTAGGCAGCTGCTGTCCTGACAAGGAAAACATTCACATTTATGACTCTCAGGATTAAGACACCCATTAGTACATTCTCCCAGGCCCAGAGTAAATCACATATAAGCATGTGTACATATATACATACATACATATATATATATATATATGAATACATAGATATATGGATATACACAGTATAGATAATTTTCTAGGGTAGTACATAACTTCATGGTTGACTCTCAGATATGATTAATACTGATTAGTGTCAGAAGGAGGTGGACAACAGACTCAGTGAAGTCTTTGCCAGCACATTCTTCATTCCTTCCTTTTCATGCATTTATTTCTGTGTTTTGCCCTTTAGCATAACTCTCTAATTAGGTTTTTAAAGCCAAAGTTATAAAGCTTACAGCTTCCTTAAATTGATTAGTTTTCTATTGATGGTCACACAGGTCACAAACACTGGAATGAAATAATTTTGTCATTTAATTTTTGGAGCAGTTTCAATGTTTCTTTAATCCCTTGTCACTTTTTTTTTTTTTTTAAATAATTTATTTAAGAACTTTTAATGTTTTCCTTAAAAATGTGGGGCCCTTGGAGCTGTAGTAGGACCTGCTGGAGGTCACATCACCACTTTCAGCACTAAATAGAGGAGCAGCATCTCAGGCTGGACGCTGCTGATATTCTGGAGAATGGAAATTCATGTGTTGATCAGCTAGGAATGGGCAGAGGAGCTCAGCTCAAACCCCCTCTCCAGTTCCTCAGCCTGAGCCTTGTGTTACAGCCAGGTTTGATCAAGCTGAACCAGTTCGAACCAGTATGAACCAGTTCTGGCCCATCTGAACTGGTTCAGACTAGTTTGAGCCAGTTTGAACTTGTTCTGTTAGCTTTGATTTGGTTTGAAGTGGTTTAAACTGATTTTATCACATTTATCCTGTTTTGACCAGCTTAATCTGGTTTGAACTACTTTTGACTGGTTTAATCTGGTTTAGACCATTTGTTTTAACTGGTGGGATTCAGTTTCATTCAATTTGAACCAGCTGGATCTCGTGTCAATCTCTCTTGTTCTAATATTTACTGCTGCATTTAATCACCTTGTGCTTAGATCATAATCTGTAGCCCTGATTTAATGGGCAAGCCTGATCATATTCAAGTCAATGTGAGTTTCATTGCTGGCCCAGGAGCCTGGCAAAGGCCTGAACCCCTCGTGGCATTCATCAGGTTGTACCAGTACAGGGAAGAAACAAAAGTATAACAAAAGCATTTCCTTGAGAGCACTATTTTTTGCTGTCAGTCAGTTGTTCTTATTTCAGCATCCTAGAAAAGCTCCTGGTGTTTCCTCTTGCAGCATTAGTGCAGCACTCAGATCAATTTTGGTGGTAGTCACAAAGAGGGATGGGTTTTGTTCTGTTGCAGGGTGTGTTATCTCATACGTATCTGGTGAGTAGATGGAGTAGCTGCTATGGCCAGTCAGTAGCTGGTGGGGTTCCAAACCTGAAAGGTGGGTGCTCCTGCCTGCCTTGTCCAGCAGAATTCACTGGAATCACTCTGGGGAGGGGAGGGTAGAAGGCTGGGGTGAGCACAGCCCCAGACCCAAATCTGTTCTGGCATGTCCTTCTTACTCAAAGGGCTCCTACAAGGAAGGTGGGGGGAGACTCTTTACAAGGGCATTGTGGCCCAGCACAAGGGAGAACGGCTTCAGACTGACAGACAGCAGGTTTAGATTGGATATTAGGGAGGAATTCTTCCCTGTGAGGGTGGTGAGGCCCTGGCACAGGGTGCCCAGAGAAGCTGTGGCTGCCCCATCCCTGGAAGTGCCCAAGACTGGGCTGGAAGGAGCTCAGAGCAGCGTGGGGTAGTGGAAGGTGTTTCTGCCAAACCAAGAGATTCTGTGATTCTGTGATGTCCAGCACCACCAGCCCAGGTGGTTAATGCACATCCAGTATCTCCCAAGGCAGAGGTAGGATCTTGCTCAGAATCTGTCTCTTGCATATTTTTACACCCCTGCTGCACTAAAAGACACACACCCTTCTAGTATTGCATTTAAACTGAGCTATATCAATCAGCTACATCCTACAGAGCCTGGGTCTTTCTTTTCCAAAAGACTATATTTTAAAAATAACATATTATGCATAACTCTTTCCCATTTTCTCACTGCAGATCCACCCAAGGACTTAACAGAGTGCCCACGTCTGCATGGAGACAGTGAAAGCCCTGCTGATTTATGAGGACAAAGTATTGAAAGTTTAAAACCATCTCAGCATTTACAAGCCAAATGGATTTCTTATTTGCACTTTGACTGTTTACCAGAAAACAACAGTGGCTTTACTGTATGAGAGAAAGGATTCGGTGAAAATAATGGCCCTGATTTTTGACAACTGAAAATAAAAAATGAAGAAAGTGGTTCCTTTGGTAAAGTTTCTGAGATTATGAAGTACAAGCAACAGTATAAGTTTGGATCTACAATTTACTTTATACCAGTTAAAGTATATATATATATATAGAAATATATATATATTAATATATGATATTTTGAAATAAAAGCCTCACTCTTCAAGAAATTGAATAGTACCACACTTTGCTGCAGCTGCTGTATTTTTATTTTTTTTTTTTCCTTTTTGGCAATGGTCTGGAAGTTCCCTACCTGTTTGAGAGAGAAATGTGGCAGTGAAGAGGCAAAGCAAACCTGCTGTGGTACAAGGACGCCTAAGAGCTACACGAATCCTACCGATGCAGCATCCAGAGCTTCCTGTTCCCTTCGGCAGAATTTTGAGGGCATTTGTTGTTCCACTTTGTGTTCTGGAGGCTTTTCCCCTTGTGCAATACTAGCATGCTGGCTTTGCTTCATTAACCATACTTGATTGATATATAACAATGATAATTCTATCCTCCTCCAAGAAAATATTTTTAGAGCTGTTAGATATTCCATGAAGAAGAGATGGACAACTACTGAGTGAAGTACAGTATGTATTAAAAGTTTATTTGGCAGAGTTTGGTAGACTGTGAGCTCCCTTCTTATTAAAGATGTACTGTACGTACAATGTCTTCAGACTTTGTATAGCTCATAGAGACTCCAGTAAAAACCCAGTAACCACCCCCAAAGCTTTGAGTTGTTGGCTCACTAATTCTTTGAAACAACAACAAAGCTATTTCTTTCCAGACCAGCACGTGAGGGGAATTTTTCATATGCTTTGGTTTTTCAGGAGCCCATTTGCAGTTGGTGAACAGGGACCTCAGCTTAAGCATGCCTCTGTGGACACCTTGCTGTGTGTTCTTGTCCCACAGCACTCACAGAACTACCTAAAATTAAGTTTCCCTCTTTGCAGGCCAGGCTAATTCTCATTGAGAGCATTTGCCACCAGCTAAAATCATACACATAAGCAATTCCACCTCACAGCAAATGCACAACAGTTTGTGGTGAGCACAAACTTGTGGCTGATCCCTGCTTTGGCTTCAGAATAGTTTCCTTTGGTACATTTTCAATCTGTTTCTTGCTATGGTGAATTCAGCTGAGCTGAGATGCTCCTCAGCAAGGATGTGTCCACAGAGACCTTGACCCAGTCACTGAGAGTGCTCTGAACTCCCATTTCTGGCTGAGCTCTAGCTGTTCACCAGGCAGTCTGGCCCTGGCACTGCTGAAGCAAGATTAAATCTGAGGGCTGAAATGTGCAAGCCTAGTTCACATTCCCAGGCACTTTTGTGAGAGGTCCAATTAATTTCAGGGGGTTTATTGGTGTGGAAAAGTATCTTGCTGTCACGCATAAGTCTGCAAAGGGTATAATCTACCCTTCAGTCTGCCTAATGCTACCAAATCAAAGAGGAATAGGGAATTGAAAAACTAGTTCTGTCCAGTCCAGCTTCATTCCTTTAATATTTCAAATTTCCTTTCAGGCTGCTTACCTGTCTCTCACAGAATGCCTTTGGCCATGCTGATCACTTTTAATCCAATGCAGAGGAAGTGCTGCAGTTCCCATCCTAGATTTGGTTGAAATTCTCCCACTAAGTTTCTTTCTCCTTCAGGGTAACCACTTCAATCCTGATGCTTCAAGAGGCAGAAATTGTCACTGTAATTACAGTGTAGATTAAAGCAGCTACATGACGTGTCACGCCATTTTCCATGCTGGCTTTCCTTGCTGGTCTTTTCCCAGTGCTCACAGTGGGAATGGATAAGCTGTTTCCAGGTGCTTCTATTATCTCCCTTCAAAAATATGAGAGAAGAGTACCCAGGGAAGAAACAGACTACCCAGAAAGTGATACTATCACTATCCCTGGAATGTTCAGGAAAAGGCTTCAGTGTGGCACTTGGGGACATGATTTAGTGGTAAAGATGGCAGTGTGAGGTTAACAGTTGCACCTGATGGTTTTACAGGTCATTTCCAGCATTAGGAATTCTGGTTCTGTCACAGAAAGGAGCCTGAGCCTCACCATCACTCGTGAGAGATGGTGGTCCTTGCACACGGAGACCACCCTTCCTGGTGGCTCAGCTGGACAGGCCTGGTCTTTTCTGGGGACAAACACCTGCCCAAACCACAGAAGATAGCTGGACCCTACTCTATATTTTAGATGCAGTCTGCCATGGCCATGTGTCCCCAGTACCATCATCCCAGTTCAGAGGGGAGCACTGCCTGCCCAGTTACCCCAAAATGGATTCTAAAATCAGCTCCAGGCTCTGCTGACACTAGTAAAGAGAAACTCCTCCAAAATAATCCCCTACCATTCCTGAATTTTATTCAAACAGCACTTTATAAACCCCAAGACCCCCTCAAGCACCCCTTGGTGCACTAGGAGATAGACCAGCAGGTAAGTCCATTCAAAGCCATCAGTTATCAGCAGTTATCAGCCTTTTACCAGCTGGAACTGAGGCACACGAAGATAAATGACCTCCCACAATCACCCTGGGGAGCTGTGGAAAATCCAGCAGAAATTGAACTTTGGTTTCTTTATTCCCAGTCTACTGATGTTCTGTTGGAGGAGCCCCACAAACAAATGTGTGGCCTCTTGTACCCTTTGCCAAAGCCCAAGGTATCACCACTGGGAGGTTTTTACCCCACAGCAGAGCAGCTGCCGTGGCTCATTCTGAGTAGATAATGCTGCTTGTGCTGTGCCTATGAAACAGGCCTGTCGAGATTGGGAAATATTAGACTTGCTAAATTATCAGAAGGAAATGTTGTCATTACCACAGGAAAGTTTCATTGAGATGTTTATGAATTTTTCTTTGCCAGTAGGCAGCCTCAAATACCACCCCACCAAATTCAGTAAACATCTGCGTCTCTTTGAAGTTGCTGCGAAAAATCTGCTCGTGAAGTGAGGCACCGAGAAATTGCTGCTTTAATTAAAATGTTTTAGAAGGGAATTAAGGCCTTTGCAAAAATAATGACTAATAGAACGTGAAGTCCAATTAAGAGTCGAATGCAACTAACCTTCATTGTTTCAGGGAACTAAATTGAAAACAGTAATGAAAAGGAATTCAACAAGCCTAGAGTCACAAATATTCTGCATTTCAGGGATATTCACACGAGCACAGTGTGTAGCAGGGACATGTCAGAGCTACTTATCCTGGCCCATGGAAAGCAGATGTGTTTCAGTGGTGAATGGTCCTCATGTCCTCATGGGAAAGTGACAGTCATGCCATTCTCTGCATAATGTTAAAAGGTATTTATGTTAACAGAGGAGAAAATGAAAGTTCCTGCTTTTTGGCAGAAGTCTAGACAGAGACACTTTAGGAAAAAAAAAAAAAAAAAAAAAAAAAGAAAAAGAATATTTGTAAATGCATCAAAGATAAATTTAGATTTATGTCAGTGTTTCTTCAGATGTGTGAAATCAAGTTCTGTAAATCTAAAATGTACAAGTTGGAAAAAAATACCAAAAAAAAAAAAAGTAGCTACCATCTGCCTATTAATTCAGAAAATTTAGATTATGTGCTTCTGTCCAAAAATCTCTGGTAATAAAAAGCTCAGTGTGGTATGACTTGATATTGTTTTGAATATACTATATGCTATATAAAAAAGAAAACAAAACCATGAAGGGAGTTGGCTCCTATGGCAACATCAGGAAGAGCACGATGTGCACCCACACTACAGAGAAAGGACTGTGAAAAATTGCTGAAGGTGAAGCAGTTTATGACGAGTGATGCTCTTATCAGACCTACTGATTGACTATTAGCAGAGTTTGCAGGTACTGTCAGTGCTGTACTGCTTGGATGTTTTCCTATTATGAAATGATTAGTTACATTCTTAACTCTCCTCATTTGCCACTTACCTGTTTCACTGGCTGGTCCAAATGTAATTACAGATCATGGAGAAGTTGTGGAGGAGATAAACGTTCTTTGGCTCAGAAAGCACATCCATTTCATCTGAACGTGGCAGGCTTTGTTTCTTCTTCAAGGGCAGGATGAATATTG
This sequence comes from Parus major, assembly GCF_001522545.3. Lineage (NCBI taxonomy): Eukaryota > Metazoa > Chordata > Aves > Passeriformes > Paridae > Parus > Parus major. The sequence continues at coordinate 15,479,677 of NC_031781.1, forward strand.
TGGCCTAAAATGAGCTTCTTTTTTATCAATAGCTCAGTCACATCCCAGTAAGCAGGGTTTAGAGCTTGCCTGACAAAGAAATGGGTCATGCTTCTTTGCTTGGTATTCTATTTTTTTGTCAGAGAAAAATAGAAACACATTCCACAAATAATCCTTCAGGTAGACAGAAGGAGATGTGTGTACAGGGCAGTTGGTTTCAGGCTGTCAACACTTTTTCTAGTTCACTGGTTTGAATTCAGATCATAGGCCTGACACATATTTATGGTTTCTTCTCTCAGAGGCTCACACAGTCAAAGCACTTAACTTCACAAATATTTGTACTTTATAAAGCCATGCTGCTCTGAGGAAAGAAACTGAATCCTCTGCTTTCCAGGCAGGAAACTGAAACTCATAAGACCTGAGACCTGCCCAAGGTGATGCTAAAACCTTCAGCAGACCCAGCAGTAGAACTGAGGGCTCCTGGATTTCAGGTCATCGCTGAGGATGTTTCATCTGTGATTCACATCAGTGAAATTTCACTGAGAGCAGACCCTGGCTTTGAGCTTGAGTCACAGAGAGCAGAATTAGGGGCCCTACAGTCAAGTGTGGACAATCATGTGCAAACACCAACTGACCTGGATCTCCCTTCAGCTGGGATTTTCAAACCACTGATGCTTGGAAGATCACCACCAGCTCTACTCCAACATCTTTTGCTCCCACAGGGACACTGTCCTGCCTTAGTCTGCTTCCATGATTCCATGGTAGAAGCTGCTCTGGGCCTTTCAGAGATGAGAGCAGAGATAGAAAATGGCCATGCTGAACCCTGACAGGATGAAAAGAATGACCAACAGATCTTCTTTTGGAGGTTGGGATTTTTTAGAGACATCCATCTGAGAGAACGATTTTCATATAAAAGCTGACTTCAAGGAGAGAAAGATCACATTGTCTTCCACTAGAAAAATGGTGAACTAGTCAATGATGAGCATAAATTACTTGGTCTCACCTGAAAGTGTGAGCACAACTGCCATGGGAGAGGATACTATGAAGAGCAACTAAGTCATGGGAAAAAATATATATTTTTGACAAATATTCCTATGTGGGTGCATTTGACAAATCTTTGCTAAACCTTTTATTGCTGTTTGATGAGTACCTCTAATTCCTGTGTGCAGTTCAGAAATGTGCAGAGGTCTTTCCTACATAACAGACACCCTTTCATCCAATACTCATGACTGGATTATTCTTGTTTACCCACCATGAAACAAGATGATCAAATTTGTCTGATGAGAAACAAAATACATCTTTGAGCATCAGGTAACTAACCTATTAGATTACCACTAACCTATTAGCTTTCCATTAGCTCTCATCTGTTTTATTTATCAGATTACTGTCCTTAATTCAGTTAGAAAGGAGGGTTAGAGGCCCACCTAGATATGTAGCAAACTATCCATAACCTAAAATATTGCTCAGGGGAATATATAATTTCTCCCTCCCACCTGTCATTCCTCTTCATTTCCTGTTTCATTTCACTTTCATTTCATCTCATCCCCTCTCTTTCACACCACTCAATTGCATTCATCCATCTCTATTAGCCTTTTATCACCACTGCTGCCCCACAGACTGAAGAAGAGACCCTTTTCAGGGAGCTGTCCCCCACAACAACAGTGATTTATGTGATCTTCTCTCTTTTCCTTTTTCCTGTGTCCTTTGGAAGGTGAGATGCCAATCTGTGCCAGCAGCTGCCTGTATTTCACTGCCCAGAGCAGCAATCCCCAGCTCAGGGACACAGGGTCCCTCTCAGGTGTGTCCTGGGTACAAAGCAGGTGCTGCTGCTCCTTGATTTGCAGCAGAGGAGTTAAGTGTCAGCTCCTCACCTTCCCTGAACCTGCTCTGTTTGTTGCTTTTCCAAAGGTCTCCTTTGCCTTGACCAGATCTGAGAACTCAGCACACCAGCTATTGGGGGCTTGCCATCAGTTTAA
>NC_031781.1:15481904-15584104 GCF_001522545.3 Parus major
GGGAAGTCTGTTCCAGTGCTTTTTTCTGAGCTTTCTTTTCCCCTGGTGCTCTTTCAATTACATTTTCTCTCTGAAAGACTTTGTTATCTAGACTAGTGGACCCATGTAGAACGGTCCAGTTTTTACAGATCTGACCCCAAGTCCCTAAAGCCCTCCTGGTGTCTCACAGACACTGATAATAGAGCAGAGAAACAGGAAATGTTACAGGCTAAAGACAATGGTATCTGTGTCCTTCCCTGCTTGAGAATACTCCCTGAAAGTATTCTTGAAATTAAACAGCCTTTCAAGCATTCTGCAACCTGAAGAACCCCAGCACTGAATTAATGCTGAAGATCAGCTAAAAATGTCTTTTAATGAAAAATGCACTTGGCTCTTGATGTCAAGCCCTTAGGCAAATCTTCCACCAGCTTTACTCCTCAAATAGGAACTGATAGGTCACATTGAGACCCACTCAAATCTTAGTAATGAACGTAAGCAGGGAAGGAGACCTGTCACAAAGATGTCACTGCCTTGCAGTGCCACCCCCAGGCACTCTACAGCTCCTCTTTAATTCTGCCATGGGCAAGTTTATCATTTAGCCCTGGATCCACAGTAAGCAGATTTGTATTCCATCAACTTTCCCTGTTCTTAGTCTAGTCTGGTGACTGATGAGTATGTGTGATAACAGCACTTATGTCTTCACAACACAGCACAACAGTCCAAATACAGCTTTCCTGCTGAGGAAGGCATTTCCACCTCAGCTGAATTACCTGCTCTTTGAGCAGAGTTTGGTGGCATATGTGTTTAAAGCTGCTCAAGAGGAACAACCAGGCTGCAGTGCTTTCCCTCAGCAGCTTGGCTGTATCTCCCCATTCTGTTTGGCCACCAGACTCTCACAGACACATCAGCTAAGCAGCAACAGCCAGTGCAGTGGAGAAGTCTCCCAGTCTGGATGTGCACCTGCCAGAGGCAGCTTCCATGAGCACTTCACTCATCTGGCTTCATTTTCTTCTTTGATTCCCAAAAACTTATGGTCTCAAAAGAGAACAGGAAAACAAAGCAAAACAAATCATTGCAGTTGTTGGTATGCCCTAGAACCGCTTTCTCTTCCTCTGGAAGAGGAGAGAGGGAAGGCTCATAAACACAAGGACAGGGAAATTCTGGCACCCAAAGCTGTAAGACACAAGCCTGAAGTGATATTTTCTGCTCATCTGTGCTGAGATGTGATTATTATAAGACTATCGTGTTCTCAGCTTTTATACTCTCTCAGCACCTGATTTCTAGATGTTATTGTAGCCTATCTCCCTTTCAGCTCATCTCCACTCTGCCTTTGTCTGAGGCGGAAAAAATTATATTCTGCTTACACAAAAGCCTATTCTTTTATTTGGCACACAAAACAAGACAGGGGATAAGAGCCTGTTGGTTTTATTCAGCAAAACTCATCTCATCATTGGCTTCGTTGGTGGATTATAAACAGTTTTCAAATCTACTCCTATAACTGAAACATTTTTTTATATCAATTTTTCTTTTTACTATCATCAGACTACTTTGATTTGTTTACAGCCCTAGCTCTTGTAACCTGTGTCTATTTCTCTGATTTGAGCAGAATTGAATGCAGTTTTCAAAACAGTGGGCCTAATCCTACCATTTTCCCCTACAGATGTTGTATCCATCTAATCTGTGACTTCCACCTCACAATGCTCTTTCCAACAGTGCCTCATTAGAGTCAACACCAGCCTTGGGCAACAAAAAACTGAAACAGCCAACTCTGAAATAATCCAGGTATTCATATATTAGACAAATTAAAACTCATGTTAGATTGTTTCATATTTTTTCTAGTCTTTATCCTTTAGGCACTGAAGGAGAACACGGCAAAAACTTCACCAGCAGCCAGCAAGGCAGGGAGAACAATTGGGACAGGATCAGAACAGGAGAGAGTTACCCACACACATTGTACCTGCTGCCTAGGAAGACTTTCTGGGCTGAAGTTTCTGAATTCACCCCAAAAGAATGGATAGTAAGGGTCAATACCTGCTTTCTGTAGGTACCTCAGTTTCCCTCATCACTGGATTTGACCCACAGTATTTGCTGGTTCAAAATGTTGCTTTGTGGCCCCACTGCTGACTTAAAAATATTTTTCCCCTCAATACTAATTAAATTTTGACTTTTTTGGCTTCTCATTGCACATGATCTGTGAGATCCTGGAGTTAAAGTTGTCCCTCAGAAGCTCTCAGAAGTGTCACTTTGGTTTTGAAAAGTGAATGGCTTTTCTCAACAATATCATCTCACCGTGCATCTAGCAGCAATCTACAAAAAATACTTATAGTGGGACCACAATGCATCCCTTTTTCCACCTTGGAAAAAAGCTGCAAAGGAAAATTAGAGTGAAAAGATTTCTTACAGTCAGTGCTGTCGAAGACCTGGTGGCAAAATTAGGAAGAGCAGCCTAAAGCTGCTAGAATGGTTTAGCCCCAAAACTAAAACTGATTTAACACTGAGTTGTCATTGATTTCTAGTCCTCATGATCTTCCTTTAATATCTTCTTGGAGACCACAGCAGCTCCACCTTTAAGCACTTTCTGTAGCTCTACCATTTGAAGCCTTGACAATTGAAAAGGAGCCCCAAAAAACCAGCCTCACAGAAATGAGAGTAGGTCTGGTCAGTGTGTAACTTCTCCCTTTCACCTGCTGCCCTTCACACCCAGCAGAGTTTTACCAGAATAGACATGAGGAAGTGATTCTTCCCAATTTGCTGTCAGACATGAAAGTCATCTTGTGCCTGAATAATGAGGCACTGATCCCTGCTAACAGCCAGACATTTCTGTAGTCCTCCTCAACCCCCAGCAGCCCTGTTTAAACTGATCTAATTAGTCCCTTGCAATCAAAGGTGGTAGTTTGGGCAGAAGATTTGAAAAAATGGGACTTCACAACTGGTAAAGTTCTTGATCAGGATTATTATAATTTTTTTCAAATCAAACCCAAAGTTTGCATAATGAGGATTTCTGGGAAGATAAGGTCTATTACACAAGAAAACCAGCTGTTCACCATTAATTGACTCCATCCTTCTCAGACACTTTTTCACAGACACCTGGAATCAGGATTTCTGAGCACATACAAGCCTAGCATTAAGTTAAATGAAAATTGAGGAACTGACCTGAAAGCAAAGATTACCAACCTTAACTTTCAATTTATCAGGACCTTGCCATGATTTAAACACAGGCTGCTCTGCTGAAATACAGAGTTTCTACTTGCAGCCTTTGATTTTCTTCACTGCTCTAGAATGCAGAGGTTAAATGTAACGTGTTGAAAGCACCCTGCACACCCCTGACGTAACTTTCCTCAGCAGTTAGCACTGAAACACCCTCAGGCACAGGGGAGCCCATCAAACATAACCTACAGAGAATTACATTAGGGTTGGAAAAGGCCTCCAGGATCACCAAGTCCAACCACGAACCTAACACTGCCAGATCCACCACTAAACCTTGTCCCTGAGTGTCACATCCACACCTTTTTGAGCACTTCCAGGGCTGGTGATTCCACCAATTCCCTGGCAGGCTGTTCCAATGTTTACCCAGTGTGAATGATAGCACCAATTCAGTTTCAAGTTTGTGCACTAGAGAGAAAAACTTGCAGAAGCAAATTGGTATTAAACCCCTGTCTGGACAGCAGAAAATCCACATCTCACTCAAGACTCACATCTAAAGTGAGTCTGTACAATGGCTGTGCTGATCATTTCCTTAGGTTTTAGAGAAATGAACAACTTTAACTTTACAGACTTCATGGTTGCTTGATCTCACTACAGTAAACAGCTCCATATTTTTCCTTTTCATGTTTTATCCTGAAGCAACAGAGCATTACATTAATTGACTTGTCTTATTAATTCAATAAGCTGCTTCCAAGATGAAATGCTTAGCTATGCTTGCTTGTTTTTGGCACTTTTTGGTTGTTGGAAGAAAAGCTTTAAGGCTAGAATTGCTCTGATGTTTTCCACAGTTCACTGAATAATTTTATGCACTACTGAAGATTTGCCACATTTGGAATTACTGCAAACTGCTACTTTTTCATCGTATTATAATTTAATTCACACTTTTAGTATGATAAGAAAACATTTAACAGTTTGCATATTTGAGAAGTATATTTGTTCTGCCATAAAGTTGTGGTTAAGAATTCATTATGGGTCACTCATTTCTAGGATTTGTAATTTGGACTTAAGATACATTTAGAAGATTAAAGATGACATAGAAGCCACCCCATTCAAATGAATTATATGCAAGAAATCCAGGGAGAAAAAATTGACCTTGCTGTAAATATAGGGCAAAAATAATTTATTGCCAGCTTGAGTGAGATTGAGAATTTTTTACTATTTCAGCAAGATATTGGAGGAGAGGTGAAATTATTTTAAGCTCTAAAAAACCCCATTATTCCTTAAGGGGAAAATATTCATGTAACTATGTAGATTCTTAGATTTCAACTTCCTTAGGAAACATGAACTCTTGGTTTGCCTTTCAGCTGGTGAAAATGTTGATTTTTTTTGTTGATTTTTTTTTTTTTTTTAATCTGTGCTGGGTAAAAATGATCATTTTTTTCACTGAGTTTTTTCTTTTTCAAGAAGTCTGGCCAGGGGCTGGCTATACACTTACCTTGCCATCCATCATCCAAGGTGGAGCTTGCTCAGGGAAGACACACCTGGCAGTGACACGAGGCTTATTCCACTTGTAAGAATCACCCTCAGCAGCCATGGTTGGTGTCCCCTTGGTGTCCCTTAACATCTCTGTGTCCTTTGGAGGGTCCTGTCACACAGTCTGTTGTCCTAGACATAAATATCTCTCTCCATTTTATTGCTTGGACTTGGAGTGGAACCTCACAGTGAGGTCTCTGCAGGGTAACTGTGGATATTCTCCCTCTGCTTTCTCACTGCCAGGACCTGTGGGACCTCCACCCCCCCAGTGGGAAAAGGACTGAGTGAGAGAGCCCCTGACAAAGCCCCAAAAAGGCAGTGCTACAAAAGGAGTCAGTCCCTAGAAAAACACTTCAGCTCCTGGCTGTAGGAAGGCATGGCTGAAACAAATGTCCTTTACCCTCCTCCTCACCCCAGAGCCAGGGACAATCCCTGCTGCAGCAAACCCAGCCTGGTAATCACAAGGTTTTGAGTTAAAGACTTCACTTGCAGTGAGGTCCTGTTTTTAAATGAAGGTTATTGATCAAGTTTCTGGCCTTAAGAAAAGAAATCAAGACATAATTTATGCTCAGAGCGACCTGTAGGTGTTTGCACAGCAATTAATACCCACAGTTATGGTAATGCAGCTGGACACAAGGCAATTGATCTTTTCCTTGAAACTTTTTGCCCTTACAGCCACTACCTCTAACTCCTCATTATGTGTCCCCATACTCATTGCATTTCAAAATTATCACACTAAGCAAAGCTCAATGCGCTGTTTAAATGAGTAAGGAACATCTGGTGAGCTGAGACTACTGGGACTCCATGGACAGATAAAGTTGTAGCACTTTTCCTCTGTATGTGGAAATGCATTGTAAATTAAATCTGCAAATCGTCTGAGAAGGCACAGGTCAGAGAGGAGGTGGAGGAGCACCATCATTTGTGCCAAGGTCAAATTCCACTCAGCTTAGCTTAAAGCCAGTGCATTTTCATGCATTCAGTCACAAACCTTTGTACTGTTCACTCATTATTTTGTACCTTAACAGTTTTCTAAAGGTGCTTGGGACATCCTACTTTGGCCATCTCAAAATAAGTGCCAAATATACTATAACACTGACAAATCTTGTGACTGTGAAAATATTTCTCTCCCAATCTTATTTTTTATTCTTCTTTCATTTGCTTTAAAGAAATGTGGGATAAAACTGATATCTCAACCTAGAGCTGCCTGAGACTGAACCGCTGCCTGCTGGTCTACCTTGGTTAAAAAAAAAAAGTAAAACAACAAGTTGTGCAGTAGACCATCTGCCACGAAACATAAATGTCTTGTAACAGCAATAAGCCAAGAGCCATGAACCACTTAGCCTGAGGGAGAGGATGTTTCAGCAGGGTGAGCAGCAAGGAAACCCTCAAAGAGACGGGTGTCGCTCCCATGGAGCTCCAGCTGCAGCGGCATTGGAGGCCAGCTCTCCACAGCCTGCAGAATTCCCACCCAGCCCAAGAGCTCCTGCTGTGTCACCTCTTCACCTCTGCATTCATGGACAGAGCTCGAGCCCTTGGGAACACGGGAGTCACTTTTGTTAGCTCTGCTCTGTGCTCAGGGGTCCCACACACCCCCTGTGAGGATGTGACTGCACTTTCTCACCAGCTCCGTGCCAGGACAGCCCTGACCTGCTGCCACCGTTTGTGTGACACAGAACAGGACTGCTCATATGTTGGTAGGGCTAAGTTCCCTGCAGGAAGCAAGGAGAGGGCACCACAGGCTGCTGGGGCTATGGTTTTGTTGATCAGAGCTGCTGCTGGAAGTGATGCCACAGATGTGCCAGTCTCCATCGTTCCTGCTTTGTTCCCATCCCACACGAGTGTTTTCAGGACCTTCACACACATTTTGGCTTTAGTTTTTGCATCACAAAAGGGTAAAAGACAACTGGGAGAGCACAGCCTTCATCTCTGAAAGAAATTTTACTCCTCCTTTCTCCTAAAAGCATCAAAACAGCCTTTATTCTATATCAAGACTTACACCTGTCAGGACTTACTCTGGCACGGCTTCTAACCACAGCCCCAAATGTGAAACCTGACATTAAGATGAACCAGTAGGACATTTCCAACTATTTACTCTGGAAGAGAGCTAACAACAAAAGACAAGCAGTTTTCAAGAAAAGTTAGGGTTAGCTCATGTCACAGCAGCTAAGGAGTATCATTTGAAATCCCCAAAGGGAGTGCTTAAGAAAACATCCCTGCTCTTGTTACCATCTCAGGAGGAAGCAGCAGGAGCATGACACCTTTGCCTTGTTGGTGCAATGATGGTACTGAGAGTATGGCAAGGCTGAGTGCTAATTGTTCACTGGGTGATCAGTGATATTCCCAGGTGGCTGCAAAGGCAGAGGTTGAAAGGGGAAAAACAATTCTTTGGATTTCTCAAGAAATCATAAAAACAGAGGCATGAATGAAAGGAGTGTCAGGACTAAACCTGCAGATGGCTCCAATGGCAGGGAACATTTATCTGAAAGCCAATAAAAATGTGCCTGTCTCCTGTTTTCCCAGGCTGTATAACGTCACCTAGATGAGTGTTTTCAGCTCAGACAAGTGGATGCAGGAGGGCACATCTGCTGCTCAGCACAGCATGGCACAGCTGCCACTGCTCTTCCAGCCCCATGCAGATCCCACAGGGAAGGAATGGCACCCAAGGCTTTGGTTGTATCACCCCAGCCTCTTCCTCCCACTCTCCCCATTGTCCCCATGAGGATCATCAATTTGGCTGGTCCTTTTCTGGACCTGTCCATCCGTTCCCAGAGCTCCCACACTGGGATGTGCCAGCACCTCACTGTCCTGTGTGCAAACTAATTCCCTTTAAAATTCAGCCTCATTCACAAGGTAGCCATAGTCCTGATTTTGGAGGACAGGAGCAGCTGCATCTCCCACTCTCACATTTGGTTACCCACATCCAGGTGTTCCTCAAACTTCTTCCCTCAAATCCACAAGCTTCCAGCCCAACCCTTCCATTTGTTGCTGTATCTAGGGATATATTATTTCTATGTTACTAGCCCAAAATCCATCTGAGGACTTGGCTTTGATTTCCCTCAAAAAAGCACTTCAGCACCTGGTCTTTACCTACCCAGCATGCAGGTTTGTGATATGGATGAACAAATCTTCCTCTCCTTTGAGCAGAGCTCAGTGTGGCTGAGGAAAGGAGAGCAAACATGCCCCACATCTGGACAGAAGACATCTGCTGCCCCAGGAAGGGCTGGCACTCACTTGATATCAGCTGAAGGCCATGAAGGATGGTGGAGAATCACTCTTGGATTTTCCAGCAAGAGATTATCTGGCATAGCTGATAACAATCCCTGCCCAAGGGCAAAGTGACTGGTATTAACCTAGCTGCCCTCTCAATGCCATGAAAAATAATTCCATCCTTTGTATATTCCTAGAAGAAGGAAGAAAAAAGCCAGAAACAAAGTGCTTAAAAACCTGCATTTGTCAGACTGATCCTGTTTAATTAAACAGGAAATTGCAGGGCAACTAAATCAATCTTTACAGAGAAAAGCTGTTTCTCTGTTTACAGAAGAGAAACTTGTGGTGATTTATCTTAAAGAATGTAATTGCCTAATGATTAATAGTGACCAGAGACAGGAGGAAATGAGAAGCAGGAGTGACTTCTCTTGGTGTGTGAAGCATGGCAGAGCTATATGCCCCTGCCACAGGGAGCATTAAACAAGAAAAATTTCCTGGTTTGTACCAGGAACCTGCTATTCTTCTAGTTCCTTATTTTGATACAGAAGTTATCACCACTGGAGAAATCCAGATATGCTATTGGACATTAGGAGATTTGGGTCCAGGTATACATTTGTTTTTTAATTTTCTGCTCATGATAATTCAAAATCAGATTTTGAACTACCCATCAATTACCACTGAATTACCCATTGAATTATCCATGAGAGATCTTCCCCACCCCTTTCCTGCAACCTGCCTTGGAAACCAGTGTGCTTCACAACTGCATTGTACCTCAGTGAACACCACAATGAAGTGTCTCAAATAATTCTGCAGTCCCATCCTTGGGGGTTTCATCCTGGTTCTGGATCCTGCCCTGGCTGCAGGACACCTGAGGACGAGGCAGGAACTGAATCCAGATCAGCTACATCTTAGTGCAGGGCCCCAAATGTTAAATACCACTTTCCAATCCAAAAGGTGTCTGCTCACAGCTTTCCAAGAGATATATTAAATTTTCTGGTCACTAATGATGGCTCAGAAATGGGGCTTAGAAATGTGGGTTTCTCACACAGAATAACAGATACTATGGCTGCAGAGGCCTGGCAGGACAGTAAGACATCCCTCACCTCCATGATTGCATTCAACAACAGATCAAAGCAATGTCCTTGAATTTAAATAGGGAACAGGTGATGGCAGTACCTCTGCAGGGAAGGCAAACAGAATCACTTGTCAGAGGAGCAGCACACTCTGGGGTGCAGAGCATGGAGCAGGGCATCCCAAACAGCACAGGGAAGTGGGGTCTGCTCAGCCATAATTCTGACTGAAGGCACACAGCCACTCTTGTGTGGGACTTGAGAGTTTGACAAACCACAATTCAATTCTAGAGCACTCAGTGGTGTCATCAACATCCCCTACAGCCACATACAGAAATCCCACTGCAGCCCAACACAGAGGGGCCATCCATGCCATCCCTCTCACCTCACCAAGCAGATTTAACAAATGGAAACACTTTCTGTTCACTTGGTGAAGGTGAGGATAAGACTCTAGCATTTTACAGAGCCATAGATTTTTGATTGCTTATGAGGAAAGGCAGGCAGAGTTCTCACAAACCAGTTAAAAAGCCCTCAGTAGTGAAACCTCATGGTTTCAGAAAATGAGGATTATTTATTATAAGTCTAAGGTGGCTTGCACCGGGATGAAGATTTGAAAGACCTGTAAGACCTCTGAAAGAGGTGTCTTCAACTTGGCCAGAGTGTAAGAGATGCAATTTTACAAGTGTTTCACTATTTTTCTGTTGTAGCTGAACTGAGACAACATTCTGCTTGTTTTCTCAGCTCAGTCAAGATTCATCTGCACCTCCAGTGGGACTATTCTGACCCTGACAGTTCATGCTCTCTCCCAACAAAAGTGTCTTGCCAGCATTTCAGTGCCTTACACTAAAGCACCATGTTACTCTCTCAGCTACACAATTTTTCCCCATTTCCTTTAAATGACTCAAGGAAAACCTGCTCTCAGTATCTTGCAAAAAGAAATCTTTAACCCATAACCTTTTTCTGCTTTACTGACCTAAAATTCTCTTGCCTGTAAGGCAGACTCCCATTTTAGAGCATCTATCTCCATAATTTAGGGAAGGTCATAAAACATTGTCCAAGCATATCCACTCTCTTTTCCCATAGATCATTTTCTGATCTATAGGCAGCATCCCAGCTACCTGTTTGACAAGTGCTTTTGTTCCTATGCCTGCATATGAAGTAACCCATCTAGACTAATGTCCACAGATTGCAAATTCCACAAATTCCCTGTTAAATTCTAACCACTGTAATTACTCAATCCTAAATACTCTCATTTCTTCCTCTGTAGGGTCCAAAAATATCTAGCACATGAGGATCTCACAGCCACCCTCACTGATCCCCTGTCACCACTTAATTGAATTATAACACCGTAAATAATCTGGAGGCTATCTCAGAGGCACCCCATTCAATTTTCAGGGATGTTGCCTGGTGGGTGACCTATTTGGAGAGGTGTAGACAGATTTCTCAGGATTTTCTTCAAGCTGATTATCTCCATAGTCCCTGATGGGTCTTTGTTACAAAAGAATTACCAAAAAAAATAAAAAAAAAATTAAAAGTGCTATTTAATTTATTAACAGCTAGTCCCCAACCAAATTCCCACAGTGGAGAAACACTGAGTAGATAAACCTAAACTTCTGGAACTGAGAATGTCAAGACAGCAAAGTGTTTTAAGATGGGGATCTGAATCTTGCAGCTAAAGACCATCTTCAGGCAATGCGTGGATTATGCAGGGATACAAATGCATGAGGCACTTAGTGCCAAGTACCTCCTGGCTTTCACAAGCAGAATCTCCACAAAAAGAAGATTTCCACCACAAAGAGATGTTTCCAGGTATACAGGCAGAAACAAGGTTGCTTATTTGAATTAAGCGTTCTGAGGGCATTAAGGCTAATCCACCGGCAGCAGTAGGTCTGCACTTCAGGCAGATGGAGTGCTTGTGCTGTATTGTAGCCCTCATCCTCTCAGCACAAGCTATTCAGAAAATTGCTCTTCTCTTTGCTTGCCCAGCTGCTCCAGAGGTGCTGCCACACTTGTCAGACAATAGATGTGGTATGGGAGCAGTTCAGAGCCCACCCACACACCCACGAGTGGTGGTGCATTAAACAGAGCTCTGCAGAGCAGGTCTGCACAACACACATCTCCTTTTGTTATCAGCTCTGCCAGTCTGTACGTGACACCCAGCTGGGTGCTGTGGGTGACACCCCTGAGGGATGGGTGCCATCCAGAGGGACCTGGATGAGCTCAAGGAGTGGGCCCATGTGGATCTCACGAGGTTCAACGAGGCCAAGAGCAAGGTCCTGTGTCTGTGTCACTACAGGCTGGGGCATGAAGGGGTTGGGAGCAGCCCTGCAGTAATTTGTCTCTCTTCCAATGTGACCAACTCAAACCAAAACAAGACACTGTAGCCTGACTGCATGCACACTAATTCAGTGTAACACATCTACTGAAACCTCACACATCTGCTGTGGTTACAGAGCAGGTTAGAACCCTTCCAGGCACGGTGCTGCCTCTCAGGGACACAGTCCAGCACCAGCAGTGCTTTGTCTGCTTAACCACACACACTGGTGGGGCAGCTGTGCCTTGAACCCACTGTATTCTCCAGATGTTTCCCCTTGCATTGCTCCTGCCTGTCCTCTTATATGGATCCAGCAGGAAGGGATGCTGCTTGGACTGCAGCACCAGTGCTGGTGGCTCTGGTTGCCATGACTTGGAGCTGAGGGGTTTGGTTTCCTCTGTCCTTTCTCCCTGTCTCTGAGTCTGCCTCTCTGAGTCTTCCACACATGGAAGCAGGGATGTGTGCCTGTGCTGCCAGAAGATCACAGAGCTGTTGAGACTCGATGTTTTTCCCAGCCCCTCTGCTGCTCTCTGTATGTTTTTGTGTAACCAGAAGCCATTGAAGCCTGATGTATTAATACATAATCCCTACACTGGGAAGCAGCAAGGTCTCCCCTCCTGCTGCTCATAGAGTACCTTTACATCTTCCCTGCTTCCCACGGAGGGGTTGGGGAAAAAAGCCAAGGCTCAGGAAAGATTCTGCTCTTTTTGCTTTCCCATCAAGCACAGTTCTCTGCATGTGTGAGGTCTCACAAGGAGTGTGAGCCAAGCCTCATCCTCATCCTGACCTTCAATTAAAGAAAGAGTGAGCAGCGAGCCTCAGTGAGCACCAGGACCACACCAAAGCCCGGAGTTATCAGTGTGGCTGTCCACAGCAAGCTCCCAGGAGCTCTCTAGTAATATTTAGAAAACAAGGACAAACAAACCCAAAAGGAACCCCTGTGCCCGAATTTCTGATTAAATAATACTAAAGTGCATGTAATCCAAAGTGCTGTATGCCAAGGAACCTGGAAGCTGGGCAGTCTCTGGGAAGCAAGAGTGTCCCCTGCTCTCAGCCAGGAGACAGGAAGGGCTGCAGGAGCAGCTGTTTGGGGCCAGAGAAGGCATCCAACCAGAGAACACTCAGGAGACAGAGCCTGGAGCAGCAACACCCAGTGCTCATCCTCACTGGCATCTCCATGTCACCAGTTTGAGTGAATTTCTGCTAACTTCCTCAGAGGTTTTACCCAGCCCAGAGGTAAATGCTACACCAGATCAGGGTTTGCAACAGATCAAAACCTTCTTTCCAAAGTTTTGGGAGCTCCTGGGGTATAGCTGAGGCTCGGTATACAGCTGACCTGCACACAGAGGAGAAGACATTTTCAAGTGCAAATTCCACATATTCAATTATCATCCACCCAGTGCTGAGCCACGTGATGGAAGGGATGGAATGCTCTGGGTACCTGTCTGGCTTTACCTCTCTGGGGTAGGGAAATCCCTACTCTGCCTCTGTGTTCTGCATCACTGAATTCCCACAGCAATGGGGTCAGACACATCTGTCTCATAAAGGAGAATTAAACTGGGTTACCAATTTAAAAATACACTCATCCTGTTAAAGAAAGTAAGCAAACACTCTCCACTGAGTGATTGATGTGCTGGGAAGTTACACAGCCTAATGAAGAGCACTATGAGCTGTTGGCATTATTACATTTGCTGTGACCTTAAAAAGGAATAGCTCCAGTTGTCTTTGGAGTACAGCTTTGTATGCTCTTGGATTTCTAATACTAACAGCAGCACAAAATCCAGCGCTGATTAAAATCATAGAAGCTTTTGCTTCTACACCGAGGAAAGAGTGAGAATGGATTGCATTACAGGCATTTTGACAGAAAAAATATTTGGTTTCAGAGAGGGAGATATAACGTGTCAGTCCCCTAGTCAGAGAGCAGACAGGCAGGCTTCCACTCCAGCACCATTTCAGCAAAGTCTGGTTTGACTCCTTTGCACATTTCACAGCACGTGAAACTGGGCAAACACCTCCAAAAGCCCTTTTGCAGATCCTCCTGGTGCAAATGGTCAGACAGGGCACAGTGGACAGGACTGCAAGTTAAAATAAGGTCTGTGCTAGCAGCATGGCCCAGGAAGAGCTCATCCACCGTGGGTTCACCATGAGGGAGCAGTGCAGGAGGCTGCCTGGGTGGGGCTGTGCAGCAGCAGGAACTGCACAGGATGCCTCATACAGAGCTTTGTTCCTCCCCCTGATACCATCTCCATGGTGTCCCACAGGGAAAAAAGGGGATTGCTAAGAGTTTCCCACAGCAGCAGCCCCTTGAGCATCCCTAGCCCAGCTTCCTGAGATATTTCTCATTCCATAACCAGCAAAAATGGTTGGGTTTGTAACCCAGATTACCAGAAATTTCTCTGTGCAGCCATGCCTACGTGAACATGGGTTACCCTTACATCAGGTTACTTAACCTCCCAGGGTTGCTGTGAAAACAAATTCAGTTCAACAAAACCTGTTTCAAAGACAGCAGCAAATTCCAATTGCATTTCCATTTCTGTAGAGAGGCTGAGGGTGATTATTGTGCATCTAATGTCAGTATTCAACTATAGGTGACTAATTATACCAGAAATGAAACAAAGTCAATACATTTCCAACTTCATTGGCTTCCAGTTGGGGCTTTACTAAACAAAAAAGAAAAATAAAGATGAGGTTTGTCTGTTTGAGATTGAACTAGAAGATTTAAATGCACATTTTCAGACTTTATACCATTCTTTCATATTTAATCTTTCTTTTTCCAGTGCTGTTATAAGCTTTCAAGTGATCACAATGCCTGAGTCTTAAGATACTCATTTGTTTGGGAAAGTATATGGGAAGATTTCAGGAAAGAGAAAGTTAGGTTTCACCTGCTTTCTCCTAGAGAAGAAGAATACAATGTTATAATTAAATATATTTTTAGAAGACTGTCTGGTAAAGCATATTTCTGCTGTTATTGAGAACATGATGGTGCTTTTCCCTCTTATATTATCTAGAAAATTAATTATTTCCCTTGTCCATTGTTTTTAACAAAATGTCTTTGTTTCTATCAATATGAAATGTCAGACTGAAACACGCAGATATTTGCTTTGGAGTAAGCACAATATTACTCACAGCTCCATTCAAAGCATTAAAGAACATAATAGTGTTAACTATAATTAGATTATTTTCCAGAGAGTTAGAAAGATTCATTGTAAAGCAGGGGTTTTCATAAGAAAACAGAAAGACTTACTTTATCAAATAACTCTGCACAAAATAATTTTGAAGCATTAACTCCCTTTTGTGCCTTGGCTTTAATTATTGTCTTTTTGGCTTGGTAATGTGCAGATTCCAATTATCACATTTTAACAACATAATAGATGACTCAACAGACAAATGTGGCTTCAGACTACAGAATTATCTTATCTCACTGCTGCTCCAAACCTCCTGAGCCCACAGCACATATTACAATTACCCTTGAGGACCACCCCTTACCTTCTGCATGGCCCAGGAGCACCAGATGCAGATTTCCTCCACAGAAATTCTTCCTTTCTGTGCACACATGGCATCCTGGCCAGCACCTCTCAGGGCTCAGCATTTCACTCCTTCCCTGGACAAGGGTGGCACAACACTCTTGCTAAAACAGTTCTCCCTCAGTGCTGTAGGCTTAAAAACACCTGTAGAGACATTACAAAGGTGCATCTTCCTGACACAAAACAGGCAGGCCATCACAAGAAATCATATCACCAATTTCATCAGCTATTTCTGAGCAAGCAGGTGATCATGGCCTAAGTTATTTTATTCCAGGAAGTCTCTGTAATTGTCTGTTGTGTTTTCCTACACCTGAGGTCTGTGTCCTAATGGATGCTTCGTGGACAGCTCACCTGGCATCTGGATCAGAGACTGAAGCCTCTATTGACCTGTTTGGTTTGAAGTCAGGGCTGATCATCATTGTATCTGACAAGGTTTAAGAAAACCCAGATAAACAGAAGCTGATAAACTGCTTGCTGGTATACACCTGGCACTTTTGGGCTTACAGGATTTATAGTGCCTGTTTCATCTCCAGTCTTCTTGGAAATTAGAAGAAACTCAGGAAATCTTGAAATGTAAGATTTAACACAACTTCAGCACTAAATTGAAGGACTCTGCACATTTCAATGGTTATATTGTTATGGAAGCAAGTCCTTTTTTTTTTGGGGGGGGGGAGGTACTATAATTATTTCCAGTCATATGACCTTTTAATTTTCAAAATTAAATTCAAAAATCCTTAAGGTATGCTGTTACCTATAGGAAATCCCATCACTGTGGTTCTTCACAGCTGGTCTGGAAAGCAAGATATACTCACTGGTGTACTTTATCTCACATCCAGCTGGACATTGTAGCTGAATCAAATTCCTCAGTATTGGCCTGGGTCCTTAAATAAATATCTTTTCAGTTCTTTTCTACCTCCATGTGTAGAGAAGAACTGAAAAGATATTTATTTGAACTCTCCATGTGCACTGAAAGGATCAATCTCACACCTTAATGGCTTGCAGGAAGGGAATTTTAAGTAAGAAAACACTGTTGAGCCCTAGAGTTGTGCTGGGTAGCTCCTGAGGGTAACCACAGTCAAAAAAAAAGGAGAAAGGAAATTTCAAAATCTTTAAGTCAGACCAGAAAATAAAACTTAAGTCTAAACCAGGATTTAATTTGAGAAACTCATCAACACTCTTGATCTCTGGCACAGATGAGGGTACTTTTGCAAGGTCTCTGGGGAAAAGGTTGTGGGTTAGTGCATCCCTGTTTGGCTGTCAAGTGCTACACCATCAACTATGAAAGCATCTTTCAGTTCTCTCAGTTCAAAGGGCTGAGGAAATTGGTGACAGACCTGCTTAGCAATGGCTCCTGTTTTGGAAAAGATGTTCAATGCTCTCTACTGGCATATTCCACATTTCACCCCTCCCTAGCAGTGACACTGCTCACAGCAGAGGAACCTGCCCCAAGCCATGGGGCCAGCCCTGAGTGTCACCTCACTGAATTACATGGGCAGCTTTACCTGCACCCCAGGCTGTTCCTGGAACTCTTCCATTCAAATGGACAAGGCCCAAATCAGCTTGCCTTGCAGGACTTCTGCCCAAGCTTCTGTGGC
This sequence comes from Parus major, assembly GCF_001522545.3. Classification (NCBI taxonomy): domain Eukaryota; kingdom Metazoa; phylum Chordata; class Aves; order Passeriformes; family Paridae; genus Parus; species Parus major. The sequence goes on from NC_031781.1 coordinate 15,498,271, forward strand.
TGCAGATACATGAACAAATCTGCATCAGAGAGAGATGAGAGCAGCAGGAGTAATGATGCTACCGCTGGCAGTGAGCTAAATTCCATGTGTCAGCACTGGGACTTCACAGTAGCACTGGCGTGGAAATTGGATTAGTAGCTCCAACTAAACAGAGCTTAAGCCATTATAAAGTCAGTGGGAGGTTCTGATTGACCTCAGTGGGCTTTGGATCAACTCCCAGGAAGAAAATGACCGAAGTAGACAGCGTTACTGCAAAACGCTGTTCCTAGAAGACTTCCTTGCCCATGACAGAAGTGTTTCTAGTGAACAGCTCTCTAATGGAGAGCCTGGGGTACTGGGAGGATTGTCTGGCTGGTTTTTGAAGGCAGCTTCTTGAGCTGCTGGCTCTTGAAAGCAAGTGCCAGACAGGGAGCAGATAGTCTGGTCTAGTCCAATCTTCCTTTTACTGTGACCTATTCAACTCTAGGTATTTTTAACCAAATTTTCTCACAGTTGTTTTCCTTCTCTTGAAGTCCCCAGATAGGACCTCCAGAGAGTAGGGGGCTGGAGGGTTTTTGTGAGCACTAAGCAAATTCTCTTCTCTTCTTCTTCTACCCTTGCTGTCAAAGCAGAACATGATGCCACTTGAGATGAACAAATGGAAACTGCCACCTAAACTTTTGGACAGCTACCTCTTTTTGGAAAAACAAATACAGTGAATATATCAACTTGAACCTTGACTTTCATTTTCCAAACCTGTTAATTAACCGGGGGGGAAAAAATATGTTTTGTGAGCACCAGATTCCCTCACTACTCACACTGTACAGAAAAGAAAGACATGGTCCAAAGCCTGCCATTAAATGTTTCTCATGATTGCTTGTTGTTAGAAGGGAGCTGCAGCTATGCTAATACAGTGTGCTCTCTACAAAAAACCCTGTAATTGGGACAAGGCAGCCACAAAGCTTCCCGCAGCTGGCAGGAATTGTGACTGTTCTCTTCAGCTTTAATCATGGCTTTTAAAGCAGATCAGTACCAGCAACAATTAGCCTTTTAGATTGGTCTCAGAAATTACCATTTTTAAAATATGGTGACTCTGCAGGCACAAACCCAAAAGCTCTAAGCTCTGCATAAAACAAGCAGCCACACACCCTGACTTGTTTGTCACTTGTTTGGTTGCTCCTTTGTTTCTGCAGAACTGTGGCTCTAAAAAGCAGACAATCTTGTACAGATTTTCAAGAGGAAATAACTTTAGCCACCTCCTTTTCCTCAATAAACCCACCCTTCGAGACAGCTTCTGCTCTGAAGGACTGTCTGGCACTCCGGCTGTGTACGAGGAAAGGGAGGCACGGCCATGTGGTGGCTGATGCCTGAAAAGGTTGCTGGTTCTTAAAGGAAAAACTTTGAATCTTACTTAGTAGGAAAGGATTGAAACAGAGACGTTCGGAATGGAGACATGAGAGAACAAAGAGGTGAAATAAACAGGAAAGTTTTCATTCCAGCAAAGGTCTCTGAAGATCCCTGTGGGGAGGATATGGAAAGCAGAGTGGGAATAAGAACAAGCACCTCATTAGAGCAGATGGTGGGGAGTGTGGGTTGCTGTTGAGGGGGTCTTTCAGTGCACCTCCACAAACAGCAGCAGTCAGTCTGACAAGGCTGGAGAGAGCTTCTTTTGCTCATATCTGCCTCTGCTAAGCCACTCAGAAGCTTCTGTCTGCACAGCAAGGTTACTCGGTGACCCTCACATCTTTTGTGAACCCTCTGTGTTAGCCACACAAGCCCTGGCATACAAAACCGGGTATCCCTATCTGAGATCTCTCTCCCTACTCCGTGCGGGATTACAAACGCCTCATTCCTTCTTGGAGGGTTTGCCAGTACAGCAACACAAAGGAGCCTTTTCAAGATCTGGCCTTTGTGCCTCAGGGCTTAATTCTCTGATGCTACGACTGCTTTGTACCACTCTGGCTTACAGAGTCTTTAAAGTACAAGTGTAAGTGCACTCGGATGTATCTCCGTGTCAGGTGGTAACAGGATGTTTCTCGCCTACCTCAAAGCACGACGGAGCGGTGTTATCAACCAACACTTCCACGGGGCTTTGATTTCCCTCAAAAAAGCTCTTTTACATCGGCACTCCTGCCTCGGTCTTACTGAAGGCTGCTGCAAACCCCACACGAATCTCCACAGCAGCACATCCCTGGCAGACCAGCTACCGGCCAGCTTCTTTATTCCCAAAACTTCATCGCCTGTCTCACAAGCTGCACTCAGAGGGTCTGGAAATGAAACGTGGATGTCTGTGGCACACATGAGCAGCCCACAGTCTGCTCCACGTTGTCCTGCTTCTATGAAAACAACAGAAAGATGATGTTCCCTCGACCAAGTTTTCCAAGCAACGCAATTAAAAAACGGCCAAAGGATAAAATCCATATATATAAGAAATACTGTCAAAATCCTCAGCCCAAGCAGCATATCCATAAAGAATTCTGATATTTCCTTGCTTTATTTCTGCCACAAAATCATTTTTCAACACCATAATTTGTCTTTTTCTATACTCACTATAGATGTAGGAAGAAAATAGTTGGAGCCTCAGTTACAGGAGGCTTTCAAAGAAGCAAAGGAAAATCAGTTTTATGGAGCAATCCTGCTTGATGAATAACATGTGGAGCTTAGGCTGAGCCTTTCATCTCCATGGGCTGCACGGACATGTGGACAGCAGTGCAAAGTACCCACTTTGTACTTCAAGCCTGTCACACATCCGCTCAATCAAATGGCATTGAAAGGTGGAAATGCTGATTTTGTCCATGATGTCTGATAATGGGTTTAACACCTCCCTGGGAAAGTGCAGTAGGAACTGGCAGGAATATAAACCTAATATTTCCCAAGGTCACACTTTGCTTTTAAAATGGGACTTTTTGCTGCTGTAAATAGGGTGAATGCTGAGCCAGAGCCATCATTAAGGTTTGCATGTTCTACACTGCCCATTACTACACTTGTCTACATCAAAATCTGCACACAGCAGACACAGCAGGAGTCTGATAAACCAAACGTTTCTGAATGCAGTTTAACGCTGGGCTTTCAATTATTCCCACTTTATGAGGCAATGTGCATTAGCAGTAAACCAAAAGGTACCTTCACCAAGGAGGATGTGCCAAGGATAAATGCTACTGGAATAACTGTGAATGATTCCTATTATAAATAGCAAAGCAGAAGGAAAATGTGTTTATTTCAAATGCTAAAATCAGCCTCATTTCCACCCCATAACTCCAAGGAGCCAGAAAGCATCATTTTTTTTTTATGTATTTGTAATAACTAACAAGTGAGTAGGATGGAGCACAAGCAAATGACTTAGTGCTTGTGTTAGCCTTGCCCAGCTGACCCACCTCCTCCCTACTCACCAATTCCCAAATATCACATTTGAGGCACACATCCTCTTCACTGCCCTGTCTTCACTCTTAAGTCTTTCTCCTCATTTGTGGTAACTCCTAGAAACGCCAGCACCAAGCACTAAAGGGAGCATTTTAACAGCAAATTCAGGAGCACTTGCCTGTAACAAGAGCAGAGCCTTATTCAGAGCTGTATGGCTCTCGTGGATGTGCAGTTGCTGAAAATGTATCAAGTGGGTGCTGTTGCCTTGATGTTCTCTTTTTATGCCATTCAGCAAAATTTAGATTCAGAATTCCTGTCCCTGGCAAAATGAGAAGCTTTTTTTGACCCTTCCCATCCCAAAATGGAGTGGAAAACATCTCAAAAAGTTGTATTTTTGAGACTTGCAACCTGTTTTCAGGAAGGAAATAATGTAGGTTGTCGCACCAACTGTCCTTGCAGGCTCACACAAGGTGAAGTTTTGTGTCTCATTTAGGCAGGTTTTGTTTCTCTGTGTTGCACAAAGGGCATGTGGCTCTCAGAGTAGACAGGCTGTGGTGTTTGGTGGGAAATTATGTCCTTTAGATCATCAAGATCTCCTAAGTATGTTTTCTTTATCATGATTCAGGTTTTATACACAGTCCTTGTCTAAACTTCACAAAGTTCTCTTCTCAGAAAATCTTTTTATTTTTTTTATCCCAGAAATAACTGATTAAAAATTTAACATCTTGTGAAAAATTCAAGAAAAACTGTTCTTTATAATTAAAATTTTAATTGATATCTGCTTGAATATGTTATCCAATTCATTATTGAAATTCTATTTTTACTAAGCTTTCTTATTAAAAAAAAAAATGCATGGTTTCATTATAAGAAATGTGACAGGTCTGAATGTCTTCAAATGAAAATTATTTTGCATAATGAATTGTGTGGCATTCAAGCCAACCTCATTGTCTGCTCTCATATCTGATAATGCCATGTGGTACAGACAGCCTCTCACATCCATAGAAACACAATATTTGACACCACTATTTTTAAAATTGCTGTATTAGCATGTAATGCAACTGAGTTTCATGAGGTTTCAGGATGAGGTCTATGGAACTGCCCAAGGGGATACTGTGCATGGTACCAACAAATCAACCAACCTGCCCATGGCTTTAATTTCTTGCAGAGAGCAATACTTGGTGATAATGTCAACTCTGAAGAAAAATCTAGCAAAATTTTCTTCATCTGAATGTGGAAGCTGATTTAATGACAGAGAGTATTTAACTTGCTGCTTGAATGAAGGAAAATGTTTCATAAAAATAGCTTGGAAAAAAAGACAATTGCCTATTTCTGCCTAAGATGGTCTATAACTTCTAGACAGTGTCCTGCTAATTGCAAAAAACCTGATGCATTCAAGTCATAAATCAGCATTTCTCAAGGCAGCCAAAATAGCCTTTAAAACTCATTGGGGTAAGACTGCTTCATTGCAGTGCTGAAACCACAGTTTCTCAACAGCAGCTCCCTATTCAATCCAAATATCTCTGCCAGGAGCTCGTAGGACAAATAGGAAAGATGAGGCAGAAAAGAGCGAAATGGTGAAAGAAAACTTTGCTGCAAATTATATACAAAATGATTTTAAGTTATCTCATTTCAAGTGTCTTTTGCCTCCACCACATGTCACAGTAACTCTTTCAGGAGGGGTGGGTTGTGCTGATCAGCCCTGACTCACTCCTTATTCATGCAATCTCCCAAGGGCAGCTTTCCCCACCAAGAGATGGGGAAATGTGAATCCTTTAGGATTTCACACACTTTGCTTGAAGCTGTAAGCAGGACTGGACCACAGAGTGATATGCAGAAGATAACTCTCTTTCTGGGGATCTTCCTCCTTACTATGTTTTGCCTGATTCTGTCTGTCCCATCTCTGATTTGATTTATATTCCTTTTCCTTTCCTTAGTCAACCTCTCCCTGCTGCACATCATCTCCCTGCATCATCTTCCTGATCAGGAGGAAAAAGTGATTATCCTGTGGCTCCCGCTAATCCTCACGCCCCATCACTTGAAAGGTTTTTTTTAGGGTGATGATTTCCAGCCTTCCTGAAATTGAGTAAAAATTAACACTTAGAAACCCCAGGATCTGTGTTCTGTTGATCTGACCCCAGGCAAAACACGGCTCTGGCTGGGGCTGTTTTACATATAATCACAGCCAGAAGAACAACTCCCACCCAGCCTTATTTGTCGTTTTTTATCTCACTGTCCAGCTAAGTCAATCAATTGCTTCAAACTGTGTTGTGCTGCAGGGTAAAGAATAATAGAGAAATATTCAGCCAAGCTGTACAAATGTTCCTCCTACTGGTGTGTGCCTGTGTTGGAACAGCAACCTTGGCCCTGCCTGCCAGATAATGCCACTGCTCTTTGACAAGGCTCTTACAGCTCTTCCAGTTTCAGGGGGAAAAACATAACAAGAGCCATCACTCACCTCTGGAAGCATCCACGGAATAATTACTCCCTCCAAAACAATTATATCTGCAAAAGTCTCCTTTTCCTCAGAGGGAAAATCCTCATGGAGACTGTTCCCAATTAAGGTTAATAAATGCCTCCATTTCTTCAGGAAAGAGTTGCTCTGGTCCCCACTGGAACCACTCGGAAACTTTAATGGTCTTTGAACCAACCCCAATGACAATGTGTCTTCATTAGTGATAGGAATGCTCCCTTACTTCAGGTTTGTCTGAGGTTTGGATGCTTATCCATCACACTGTGGCATGCTGAGGGCAAGAAATTGGACATAAACTTACGGCAAAAACCGAGATTTCCTGCAATTTGTTCGTTCCTCGTGCCTGATTCAAGGGCTGCATGGAGGATGGTATTTGCAGTAACATTTGCTCTGGTGGCACTGCTGGGACCAGTCCCTGCCTCCAGCTTCAATGTGGCTGGGAAATCACAAAATCATGGAGTGGTTTTGGTTGGAAGAGACCTTAAAGCTCATCTCTGTCCAAGCCACTGCCGTGGGCAGGGACACCTTCCTGCAGACCAGGTTGCTCCAGAATGGGGCTGGGCAGCTCAGCACAGGTTCTGGACACACTCCAGTGTCCCCAGCTATCAGCTGGTGTCCTCTGGGCCACCACTGGAGCAGCATATTCTCTTGAGTCATATGCACACTGAAGCAGTCCTCAGTTTTGGGGGCTGGAAGCTGCCAAGGGAGGGGACAAAGTGAATAATTATACAGAAATCTTTCTTGCTTTGTACCTTTACAAAACATCTGTGGAGTGACCTCTGTGTCAATTGCCCCACAACAACTACATCTAAGGGTCCTGTGAGGATCAGGGTTTTTGTTTCATTTTGGTTTTTTGGGTCTTTTGTTTTTTTAATGGAATTATTGTTTCATTTCTGTGCCATATTAAGCAAACAAACTGCCAGACTGCTACCCTGGAACTCTCTGCAAAGCCACTCTTACCAAATACCTTGAAAATTTGAAGACAAATTCCCTCTGACTTTCATGGGCTCTTTTATCACCTCGTCCATGCTTTCATCACCCTGCTTATGTTTTCCTGTATATCCCATTACTTTTTACAACCAACAGGGTGCAGTTGTTAATATTGATCACCATTCTTCTTTCTCTCACACACAGACTGACTTCTCTCCCTCTCCCTTTCATCATACACTTGTCAATCTCTACTTTTCCCCTGGTTTAGGTGTTGTATAAAGCTTTTCTTTCTATTTTCTATTATTCAGTAAATGACTCCTCTAGATTGAATCTGTGCTACAAAATCTCTGCAATGTGCTGGTACCTGAAGTTCCCCCTGATTCTTCCATTGCTGTGGTTTCCAAAGTTTTGCTCTCTTGCCATGGCTGTCTGTGCAGCATTTCACACTGTTCCTTTACAGGATTGCTTTTCTCAGCTCCTCCAGCAGCGTAGGGTTTCCTTCCAAAATATCCATGGTTCTTCTTGGCATCCAGGTGCCTGTAGTACATGACAATGAATGGGGGAAAATAAGGCAGTTGTGAGCTGCAGATAGATGAGGGGGTTGTGCCAGCCTTTAAATCACCAGAGCATCTAAATGTTTGTTAAAAACAATAATAAGCACCCTCTCATCAAATGTAGTACTCAAAAAACTATTGGATTTTAATCAAATGAGAACAAAGGCAGTACACAGTGGCTCCCATTCATCTCGAGGCATCTTAATTCTGGCTCCAAATATTGCTGAAAGTGAGATGAATGGGAACTACTGACACCGCTGGCAGAGTCAGCTCTTGGCTCCTGATCACTCTTAAAGCAGCTCAGACTGTAATGCTCACCCATCACGGGGTTTTAAGAGAAAGCCTGTGCCTTGGAGTGATAGAGACTTTAACTTCTTTGTATAAATATGTAGAATTGAGCCCCCATCTTCTTCCAATCTTAAAAAATGTTTTGACATGTGCTTCTGTCCAATATTTCATAATACCTACCTGACAGGGGAGCCTCCATGACCAGCCAGGTGGTGTCTCCAGGGCAAGGCTCATCCCCTGCTCTCCACTTGTGCTGGGTTTTACACTGGGTCTCTTTGCAGTTGGACTAGATGAGCATCATAAGATCCTTCCAAGTGAACTACTTCCATTCCATTCCATTCCATTCCATTCCATTCCATTCCATTCCATTCCATTCCATTCCATTCCATTTCGTTCCATTCCATTCCATCCCATCCCATTCCATTCCGATAAATAGGGAGCTTCAACCATTTCTATACACAACATTGCAGCTGACCCTGAACACACCCCAAGAACTCTCTTAACTCCAGATCCATCTCTGCTGACTTTAACAGGTCTGGGCTCTCTGGGTGGACAGCCTGCCCTGAAATACACTTGGGAGGCAGAGGGACATTTGCAGTTGGGGATCCGGGTGAAAAAAGTCAAAGAGCAACCAGGCAAAAATAACACTGAAGCTGCTTGGACCACACTGTGCATCAGCACAAGAGGGATCCCCCTGAGCATTTCACCCAGCTCTACCAGGATGGGATCCCACTCAGCACTACCAGCTGCCTGAGGACTCATTTCCAAAGCCACTGAGTTTCTCTGTGCTCAAATGAAAGCAATACTCGTGAACAATGAACCAGTGGTTGGATTTTACAATATCTATGTTGCTTATCAAACTTCTGAACTCTGTGAGAAATATCAGAAACACATGTGAGAGTTGCTTGTGAATATGCAATGAAATTGTTCCTTTCTGGGCAGCAGAGCTGCTTATCAAATAAATGAATAAAACAAAGTATTCCTTCTTAACATGGAACTTACATCTTTAATAAATATCAGCCTCATGTTCTCATGAGAATCTTATTATACAACTTTCTTCACTGATTCATGTATTAATACCATTTTGTATTAAGCTGGTACATAATTGATGATATGGAAGTGTTTTCATATAACAACTCTTTCACTGCATAATATAACCCACTTATCATATTTTCAGCTCAAAATTCAGAAAGTTCATGCATGCATTAGACACTAAAATGAACACATTAGCTGTATAAAAGTACAGTATATCATTTGCAAATTGCATGCAAACCAAAGTAAATATACAGTACTAAATGCTGACTTTGATACAGCTCATGTTGAAAGGCATAAATCAGCTACTAGAAAAAAAAAAAAAAAGAAAAAAAATCAGAAAACTGAGCTTGATGGAATGGAAAAACCCCCTGCAGGAAACAAGATGTGACCCAGTGAATTGGGTGCAACCTGTGTCCTATATGGCTGTGACTAACAGGAATGTTACCCATTCAGAGACTCTCCCCCAGAAAAACAGTCCTGTCTCGCAGTAATACTCACTAGAAGCAGGTGAAATCCCTGAAGAGATTTGACTTTTAGGTTTAGGACATTATTGTTTTGTTTTGTAAACTTTGGCCTGAATTTGCTTAACAGGATTCAGCAATACTTCAATATCTAATATGTTAAAATTACCTAAGGCTCAGCAGGTTGCTCTGTTTTATAAAAGTCATTTAAATCTAAGCCCAAGAAGACAGAGAAGGAAACCTCCTTCCTGCCAAACAGCACACCAGGGCAGTGACAGCACAGACCAGCAGTCCCTGTATTGACTTACAAGGTTTTCATCCTGTGGAGCTCATTTTACAGATGCTCAGGCAAAACCATTAATATTGGAGAGCTCTCTGGGATAAGTTCACCGATAAAAAAGGTGATGGTTTGCAGGAGGAACACGTGTCCAGCCATAGGCAAACAGAGGGAGAGTTCATTTCTGTGCTGCTGCTGTGTCCCAGCCTAGCAAAGGAGCCTGTGAGATGCCACTACCTGTCGTGGGTTTGTGCCAGCACAGGATTGGATCTGAGTTTTCAGACTCTGCTCAATTCCCTGTTATCTCCACAAGGGGGAATGGCTTTAAACTGAAAGAGAAGAGGTTTAGATTAGATATTGGGACGAAATTCTTCATAGTGAGGGTGGGCAGGCCCTGGAACAGGATGCCCAGAGCAGCTGTGGCTGCCCCATCCCTGGAAGTGTCCAAGGCCAGGCTGGACAGAGCTTGGGATAACATGGGATAGTGGAAGGTGGAACTGGATGGGTTTTAAGTTCCCCTCCAACTTAAACCTTTCTATGAATCTATGTTGCACCATTAAACATACAAGAGTACTGATTCTCCTGGCTCTTCCCCCTCCACCACAACTCAACACTGATTCATCACTTCTCTGCTGTCAGAAAAGGTGCTCAGGACCCTGGGTTCCCTCCCAGCTCCCTTGGGTAGGTGGCAAGTCACACTACCTGACCTTTTAACTCCCTCCCCTCAAAATGACCCCTCACTTCCCAACCCCGTGGCTCCTCTGGGCAGGAAAACAAGCCTTGCTCCAGCAACAGCATGATCCATTATTAATCCAGCACCACTACATCTGGGACTTTGAGTGCAAGGCAGAAATAAAAAGACAGCAGCACAGGCAGACTGGGAACACAATCGGAACAGAGTTTGTAATTTAATAGAGCTACCTGGAGTAATGCTATAATCTCAAACAGCCTTCATAAGTTGTTCAGAGAGAGATTCCCTAAATCCTCAAATCAGCTACAAATATATAGTTGCATTACTACCAGGGATTTAAATGCCTTTGAAGTCAATAGAGAGATTCTTACGGATTTTTTTACAGGCTTATGTGGTTTTTACATATATATACACACATAGAAATACATACATACATACATACATATATATATATCCCTAGGGGTTTAACTTGGATTGAGAGTTCCTGAGGAACTCATAGCTGAGACCCTAAGGAAAGGCACAGTCAGAAAGCTTTCTGTCTGTAGGGTTTTATTATAATGACTTTTGAACAGTTTTTATTCCATTAACCACCATCTTTCCTTTCGTCAAGGCAAGAGTTGTCTCTATTCTGTAATGTAGACATCACCATCTCAGAGTATGTTCCCAAGGAGGCCAATTTAAACACAGACAAGAAAATCACCCATTCCATTTGGACAGAGAAAAAAAATCATATTTTTCCAGCTGGAAAGGAAAAAAAAATCCTGCTGTATAATCTTAATCAGGTTTGCTCCACAAGTCAGGGAAAGATTGAGGTTTCTGCCAAAATGGGGATCAAAATGATGGGAAAAGGTAACTGAGTTTTATTTGCTTGTGTCCTTGCAGTAATTTTCCCAAGCCCCTGGTTTTTCCTTGGTGCAGAATCAAGGCCAGTCAGATGCTTCCATGACCTGCACAGATTCACCCTCTGCCACCAAAGCTGGGCTGCCTCACCCACTCATCCCTGTTTTTATCTTGCCCATTTTCTGCCTTTCTGCCCCCATTTCCATGGTCTCCCAGGACACCATCCCCTCCTCTCCCACCTTATACTGAGCAGTGTTCCTCCTCCTGCTGCCTTTTCTCAGCTCCTGCTGCAGGGGCTGAGGGATGGCACCGGGTCAGAGCAGCTCCAGCATCACCCCCAGCTCAGGACAGCCAAAAACACCATCGAGCAGAACCACATGAGATACCAAAAGACAGAGGGCTGGAGGACAGCTTCTGCTGGAGGGCTCAACAGACAAAAGGAAGCGAGGCGAGAGACAGGGTAAAAATAAACACAGGTGTCCTTCGGAGGGCACAGATCGGATCAGGAGCCTCTGACATTTTAACTGACATCTGTGAAAGCATTTCCAAACCAGAGAGCAACTTGCTGTGGAAAGGGGAAATGTTCCAATGAGGAAAAATCATTTCTTTAATTCAGTCAAAAGGATGGTACTATTAAACATTTTTGTTTCATACTGATTTGGGGATGGGGGATTAAAAGTAAATTAAAAGCCTGTTTTGCAGTCTAAGGGCTGTTTCTCACCTCAGTGGTCCTGACAGTTGGGAAGCAAATCTTTTCATACAAATCCAGGATGGGTGTAGCACACCGAGTCCTGTTTATTGTTCTCAGCAGTGGCCAAAAATCCTGTGGAAAGCTACAGCACCAGCATGGACCAGGTCTGCTGTCACTGCAGGATCTCAAAAAGCTCTGCCTGGGAGTCATACAAAGCTTAACCCTCAGAACTAGGCACCACTGCCATCCAAACAAAGGAAAAGGGTAATACAAAAGTTAGCTGAGAACCCAAGTGAATTTCTTTAACCAGATAATTTAAAATTTTGCTCTATATTACTTTATTTCAAAGCAGAAGAGAAAAAACAAAACAAAACAACAGAAAGTGCAAACATAGACCAAGAATAAAAGGCTGTGAGGTGTGTATCTAGTGGATAAGTAAAGCATGAATAAAGAGTAATAAACCAAAAGCTTCTTTAAATGCCTATTGCTGATTAAAACAGCGAGCAGAACTTCCCATGGGAACAATCATGGAAATTGAGCCTTGTGGCACAATTCTGGTAGAGGGGTAGGATACAATTGCCTCCCCCTCAGACAAAATCCTCTTTCACACTTCTTTCCACCAAGATCTCTCCAGCTTCCCACATACCTCATCACTGTCCACCCTTTCAGTGAAGAAATGTTTCCTAATACCCAATCTTTGTCTCCTCTGCCACAACATGAGGCCATTTCTTCTTATCCTATTACTTGTTCCTGGGAGAAGATTCTGCCCCCACCCTGCTACAGTTTTCTTTTTGGAAGGTCCTCCCTGAGTCTGCCTTTCTGCAGGGTTAACCCCCCCAGCTCACTCAGCTGCTTCTCTTAAGACTTTTCAGGGCAGTTTTTCCCAGGGATGTGTCGTGTGCTGGATTCTGCAGGTCAGGAGCACGGGGCACCTTTGCAATCCTCTCTCTCCTGGCCCAGTGCAGCCCCCTGGCACAGATCCTCTCCCAACCTTCTCCCCTCACAGCCCTGCTCACCACCACTTTCAATGCACAAATCCCAGCCCCTGCACTTGCTGGAATAATCTTGTGTCATGTTCACAGAGATCAGACAGGATTTATTTCTAGATGAAACTCGGCTGATAATATAAAGCAAGTTATTAATCCACTCAGACTGGCCATCTAACACCCAAAGCCTGTTACTCTTGCTGGCTGGAAGGAGATATTTTGATTGAATCAGGAGGGTATTTTAGCTGTCTTCTTGTTTGAGTTAGAAGCTTCTTAAAAATGTGTAACCAGGGTTTGTATCCCTGTATCCACCACCTGACTCTTGGCTCCTTGTTCCTGGTGACTGAACCTGTGAACTGAGTCTTTGCAGTAAGAACAGGAACAAAAGTCAGGATTCAAGTTCCCTCTGCTACACTTTCATTTAGCACTGAGATGACAGGGCTAGAAATAAAGCCAGTCCTGATTAATCATGTAATTTTTTTGTCTTGAATACTCATTAAACATCTCTTCCTTTTGGGCTCTGAGCTCTGTTTCCCTGTCTTTCCCTGGTTGTGGCTCACCAGCTCTGAGTCTTCTCCTCTCCCAAGCTGATAACCCCCACTACCTCCCTCCACTGTCCCATCTTCCATGTCCCCACAATGGACAATGCTCCCTGTTCCTGGGGTCATGGCACATCCCCACACCCCTGCCATGGTCCCCAAGGGAGAGCACCATGGCCACAGGCTGGGAAGGATGCAAGGCAATGCCCTGCAGCATTTGCTGCTCTTCTGGTCATGAGAAAGCTGCACCTTAAGAGTTTGGGGGTGTACAGATGCTTTGAAGGTTGGTGTAGCTTCTAACACTGGTGGTTTTGTACCTCTGTGCTGAAAAACTCTGATTTCTCCATAGGAGTGGTTTAGATCTGTCAAAACTCTGTGTTTAGCTGCTGGTTTAACCAGCAGGGACTGGATTTTCTCTCCTTTTCTGTCAGAGGGTTTGATGAGAGAACTGGTATCAGGAGGATCAGCCAGAGAGTGATGATAATGCTTTTAGCATCTGAGCCAAAGCTCGCTGCCTTTAGTGAAAGCCCTTTCATTGACTTCAGTGGGGTTTGATCAGCCTGTGCCTCACACAGGACTGGGCAGGCTTTGCTTTGAACACAGCTTCAGCATCAGACACCAAAGTTTCCAAAGGCCACCATGTGGCCCGGTCACAGAAGTTTGAGAACAGGCAAGGCAGCAAGGGAGAAAAGAATTATTCTTTTTCCCTATGCTGCCAGTTCCTTAAACACCTTTCTCATGCCTCTCCCAATATACTTATTTTTCAATTATCCCCCAACATCTCCTAAAGCATCCAAAAAAAAAAAAAAGACATTGACTCATTTTTAACAGATAGATGTAAAACCCAAAAGATTTTTGTATAAATAAGCAAATAAATATGAGGAGAGTGAAGAAAGTAAACACAAAAAAAAGATGATTAAAAGCTTTGAGAGGCTGACAGAAAGGCATTAGTTTAACTCCTCTCTAACACAGCCTGAAATCTGCTAAATGCACGGAACGCAATTCTCCCCGTCTCTATTTATTGCATTATGCATCGACTGCGCTATCCGGGGAGACGAGCAGATCCTGACACGCTGTGACAAGCTGCCAAAGTTTCTGCAAACAGGAGCTTCCTGAGCAGCCTCACCAAACGAGGACGGCCCACTCGTGCTCCTAAGGCAGCGGGCGCAGAGCTGTGCCCGCAATCTGCCTCCCTCGGCCCCCAGCACCCCAGGAACGCGGGAGCAAAGCGGGGAGGGAAAAGCCTGGAGATGGGAACAGCACTGGAGCAGCGGGTGTGAACTTCCACACCTCCCAACAGCCACTGCTGCTGCCTGCAATCAGGAATTAAATGAGCAGTCGCGAGCCTGTGCCCGTGACCATCCAAGGATTTAAACTCATTAAGATGTTGACTCCACGTATTTTTGGGGGGTGAGACCACAGTCCCATTTCCTTCTTAGGTTTTTCTGCCTCGTTACACACTAAAAACTGAAAGCTAATTAGCAGCTTGCATAAAATGCAGGAGGGATGAGGAAAGGTGTGACAGAGACAGGTGGCTGTCACCAGGGAATGTCTCTTCCCATAAATGCTGGTGCCCATTCACAGGCTCCAGAAAAACCTTAGAAAATGAGGTCCCTAAGAAAATAAATGCCAGCTGCAAAGCACGTGGTGTGTGCTCTGCTCATCTTCAGCAGCTTCCCCTTTGCACCCCCAGTTAATTACAACTTTGAGGAATAGCAGCCTATAATCATGGACGTGCAAACTCATTTCCCTCTAAATGAAACCTGCCGAACGGCTGAGTTTTACTGGAACAATTTTCAAACAAACAAGCTCTGAAACTTAAAAGGAATCTTAAACTCCATTAAATAATACAGTTCCTTCACAGGGATTTCTCCTGGGAAGGGATGTCTTCGATTCAAGTGCCATGTTATGACAAGCATGACAGACTTGATAGCGATCTGTTCCAACTCATGACATTGCTTAAATTAGGTTAGATAGAATCTGTACAGGCTTTCGAAGGAAAGCTCCTCTGGGTGAAAGCACTATTATTTTTGTTAATGGTGGTGAATTATGATTTTCTTCTCCTAGGAGTCATAAACTATGTTGCTACACAGTACTACATCATGTAATGTATGTAATACATGATTCCTTAGTTGGGGTGGAAACTGTTACATTTGCATACATTAGAGCCAGAGTTGTAATCAGAATGTGTTTTCCCTCTTCCTTCATTGAATATTTATGGATTTCTTTCCCACTTCCCCCTCTGCCACACATGTCTTTTCTTGACCTGGTGTCTTGCTCTATCTCAGTCAAGCTGTGGAAGGGCTCGGGCTCGTGGCAGGCTCCTGTTGCTCAGCAGACCCTGAGTTCCTGGCTGGTTTTCAGACTGCTCTCTGAGCCTCACTCACTGCCATGCCCATGC
Source organism: Parus major (assembly GCF_001522545.3). Lineage (NCBI taxonomy): Eukaryota > Metazoa > Chordata > Aves > Passeriformes > Paridae > Parus > Parus major. The sequence goes on from NC_031781.1 coordinate 15,513,773, forward strand.
AGCCACAGCCTCAGCCATGTGAAAAGACAGATGGAGGCAGAAAGCAGCTCCACTCCATCGCTGTGGGCTCAGGAGCCCATCAGGCCAGGCAGCTGCTGATGGCACCAAGGATGCTGGCAGGTAAACAAGGGGATTTTAAGGTTGTAGCAACATCTGAGCAAGCCTGAAAACACCACAGCCAGCAGATGACAGGGTAGAAAGGCAAGGGGGATGCCTTCAGTGCTGTGCCTCTGTGTTCAGTACATACCATACGGATATTTCCAAGGGCTCAGATCTCTAAAAGTGCTCTTGAGCTCCTAAATCACTGAGGCTTTACTCAGAAATCCTATTTAGCAGCCACCATGCTTGTATTCTTCCTCAGCTTTGGTAATTCACATCTCAAATTTAAAAAGAGTCATTCAAGTGCAAACACAGATGACAGACTTAAAGGATTTGCTCTGAGCTCACATGGGCATACCTGTTTTCCCACCAAGACAAAGCAAGACAGGGGACTGACACCCATTTGTAATTTACAGAGGGGCTGGAGGCCATCTGAGCAATCTGGATAAAGGGAAGCAGCAAGTGCACTGGTTTTAGTGCCACACATAAGCACAGAAGCAAAGCAGAAAAGCTGGAAGACTATGAGAAAGATCAAGAAGCAGAAGAAATCCAACTTGCTTTTGAATGCTATAAAACAACGAGTGTATAAAGGTCTAAGAAAAATGCTTGGATCTCAAGTACACAAACCCACACTTGGTCCATTTTGCTAAATACAGCGTCTACAAGTTGTGTAGCAGCACATCTCCAGTCTCCCCTCCAGATAAAGTTTGTGCAGGTGTCTGAGGTTGGGGACAAAAAGAGGGGGGTGAGATCCCTCGCTGGCTCCTGGGGCCCTGCTGGGGCGCTCAGACACCGACAGAGGCGGCCGATTAGGGACGTGCTCCCAAGCACATTGGTGCTGATCAAAACAGAGCAGACCTTCCTGATGTCCATCATGCTGCCAAGGCTCAGCCAGGTTAAGAGAAGGTTTCACACCCATGTGTCAAAAGCCCACAGTAATAATAAGCTGCACATTCAGAACTGAATTATTGCCCGTGCCGGGAGGTTAGAGAGAAACCGAGAGCATTCCTTCCCGACTCAAACCAATTTAAGCTCAGGTTGCCAGAGTGACAGTTTGTTATTTCTTAGCTGAGAGATCATTCAAGGCAAACTTGAAGCCTGCAGGCAGCCTGTGGGCAGCCCAACACACAGCGAGGGGCAGGGGCTCGCGCGCGAGGCTGCAGCTCAGGGAGCACTGCAGGTTAGAGGCCACTGCCACCAGAAGGACACAAAGAGATCTCTGTGCTGCCACAGAGAAATATTCCCTGCCACAGAGCAGATTTGTGGCTGGGCTGCCAGGGAAGAGCTGCCTCTAATGAAAAGGAGAAGAGAGGGTGGTTACAGAGTGAGATTTCTGGGGGTGAGCAGACGAGGAGGTGGCAGAACGTGGTACTCCAAGGGTTTTAATACATGACCAAAGATGTACTTACAGCTAAAAGATGACTAGGTGCCTAAAAATGCAGAGAAACACATGGGACCAGATCTCTGAGGACAAAAGTTTTCCCTGGCTTGGGATTAGAGGAATTTCCAAGTCCTCTCAGTCAAGGAAAATGCAATGACAGGAGCCTGGCACCTCTTTGCTTCCTAAAATTGCAGAAATAGCTCTGCAGAACTGGTCTTTGTGCTGAAGAACAGTTGCAAAACTAAAAGGGGAAAACAAAATTTAAATAGGATGCAATATTTGTGCCATTGGGACTGGCACAAAGCAAAGAGTGTCAGGTGGTTTTCTTTCCTGCATTTGAATTTGTGACAAGTTCATGGTAGCAAAAAATATGAAAATCATCTTGAAATAACTTTTGCCTCTCTCTTCCCACATGAGACACTAGTCACAATTATCTACTAATTATGTTACAGCCATTTTCCATCCTGGGAAGGACAGACACTGTCACTCTGCTGCTGTGCTCATCCCAGAAAATCATTCCTGCAGTGAAAACAAGGAAGGAACATGCTTTGAAACACTATCCAAACTCACAGTCCCTAAAGTTGGAGGAATAACACACCACTGAACAGACACAAGGCCTGAGTTCCCATCCAGTTCAGGGCAGATGCCCCTGCAATCCCAATGTGTGGGGAAATCTGCTATTGTGTTGGATCATGGTTTTTCAGCTGTTAACCAGAAGACTGCAGTGCTGTTAATCTAAGACCTTTATGAAAACAACATTATTTTCAAAGAGAACTCTATATTTATGGCTGATAAGTGTCATTTGATCATTTTTGTGAAATTAAATTTAAGTTCATACTGCATGCTCTCCAAACTACTCTATAAAATTACACTTAAAGCAAAAATTATATAAATCATAGACAAACCAATACAGTCCTTACCCCTTAAAAGTACTGCATGGGTATTATTTAACCATGATATATGCAAACAAAATGCAAATTAAATAGCACTGGGTGTGGTATATATGCAAATTTCAAACCCTCCCCAGTCCCAATTTCCCCTTCATGAACTGCCTACAGCTATAACTCAGAATTTATAAGCCTCTCAGCTCCTAATGCAATCTCTGTCATGGGAATGAGGCAAAAAAATTGGGAAGTGATACAAAGTCAGTCTGCTGCCTCAGGTTTGGTCCTACCCAGGGATTTGGCCACCCAAGGAAGTGTGGGCGTGGGGATGGCCAAGCAAGGTGGGGCACAGGAGGGAGAGGGACTCGTGGGAAAACCCCGTGGCCAGTGGGCTCTGAAGCTTTCAGTGTTACCCTGCAGAGAGCTGAGGACTGGAGAGCTGGAATTCCCACCTGGAAAGCACCACGGACAAAGAGCTCAGGGGGACACCTGAGCAAGAGGAAACCCTGCAGCTGCTGTGCCCCTCATACCCACTGCTCCAGCCCGCAGCCCTCTCATTTCCATCAGATATATCTCACTTTCCCACAGCACAAATTGCTTTCATCAGCATCTCCCCACGGTTTCTATGCAATCTGTCTCCTTGTTTTCCAGCAATAATGTGAAATGACAAATTCCATGAAGAACTCTATCACACCTCTACCTAGAGGGGATATTTTTTATGTTGCTATGGCCTAAGTGCCTGGATTTAATTTTTTATAAAAACAGAGCCCAGGTGTTTGGACATAAAATATTCCCTGTTTCAAACCAAATTAATATTTTGGAGAGCCTTCACTCCTAAGGTGAGAACTGGCAGTAGAAATGACCTTTGCTTGGAGCATAGTAGATCAGGATTTTTCTGGAGGAAACATGAAAGTCATCCTTTTGGCTGACCTGCCTCCCACTGACACAGAACATCATCAAACTCACCCAGCACTGAAGGAGAAACAACTTGAGTTGAGCCCTGTACTTCAAACCCAGCCTCCCTCACCGTGGTCCCAGAGGGAAATTTTCCATATGCTAGACTGACAAAGCATTACAAGTGTTCTCCTCCATCTCTCCTAATACTTGAAGGCCTCACCACCTCTTATTCCCTTTAAAATTTTCTTTTCAAGTATTTATTTGAGTTTTCTCTCAAAGGCTGTGGGGACTTTCACCCTGTGACAGCCTCACTGTGTTTTTCCTGAGAGCCTTGCAGTGGCTTCGTTTCCCTCCAGGGTCCTCACCAGGGAACCAAGGCATCACTTTTAGTTTCAAGAGACTCGATAACAGAGGATCTGTCTGCCAGACCTGGCAGACTCAGACTTAACAGAATTTTCCTTCACCATTTCAAAAGCAACAGGATAAAGCAGCCTCAGAATCTCTCCTTCAGCTTCCTCCTTTCTAACTCACACACTACAAAAGGTGGTTATTTTTCACTCCTGTATTGGACTCACTGCATTTGTCATCAAGACCTTCCCCTGAGGACAAACCTAAAGACACAACTAAAGGACAGAAAGGAAGTTTTGCTTATCCCACTTATTGAGGACTTGGAGGGGAACAGAGCAAAACACACAAAACAGGTCTGGAAGTCTGTCCAGTTCAGCTCCAGGACTCCCAGCTGTATCTCACCACTCATAGCCCTGGCCACTCAGTGAATTTGCTGAATGTTACTTCATTTTTGGCTTTTATTAGACCTTCACGAGCCACACAGCCTTCACAGTCACAGCCATGTAGGAAAAAAACTTAGTATAGAGAACAGAGACAGGGCTCAAAGAAGAGAGGATTAAATAATTAATTTTGGTTCTGAGAAAGCACCTCAAAGAAACACAAATGAGAGCCTGCTTTTTAGTTCAAACTCAGTGAAGGCAAACTTTATGTTCCTGGAGACTGGGAAAGTTGCCTTTTCCCCTGTGAACACCTTTTGGAGATAGCACAGTTTCTCTGAGTCCAGAGTAGCCTGAAAATTTCTGCATGTGTAAAAGGTATTTGAAGAGGAAATCAAGGAAAAATGCAGCTTTGAGCACAACGTGCTTGAAGCCCCATCCACTGCAAATAGAACACCCTAATTTGTGACTGCAAACCTGGGAGTAACACGATGATCAAAGGCAGTGTCTGATACCGCAGTACTTGTGACTTGTTCCTGTCTGTTCTGTTCCCACCTAATTATCCCTTCCTGAAGTGAATGGAGAATAGTTTCATCTGTTTTTGCAAAGCTCGTTCCATCAAATTAGTCAGCGAGGTACATGGTACAGTTACTGCAGGTAAAACCTACACCCAGGAACAACTGAAAACAGAAAAACCATCTCTCGGTGTCTTGGTTTTATATTTGACAAATTTAATCAGCTCCTACAAGGGGAGGTAGGAAAAAAGTGTGCAGGAGAAGGCTCAGCAGAGGTTTCCTCTGGCACACAGGTGCCAGGATGGTGCTGCACATATATATCATATATCATATGTCACATATCATATATCACTGACTCCTTGATCCCTACTGATAGAAGCAAACCAACCAAAAACACCACAGCACCTTTTTCTCTCCCCAACCCTCTCTCTGCCCACAGGAGCACAGGTTTTCCTTTACTGATGGTTAAAGCCCACCAGGGCTGCTGCTGCCATATGAGATGCTGTCCTCAGCCCTTCCAAAACTTCCTAAGGAGTGCTCACTCATACCAGGGATTACACAGCTCTGGTGAAAATCACTCAGCATCTCAAGGATGGAGAGAGCAAACTGTATTTGGATTAGCAGGGTTATCCAGCATTCAGGAGGGTCTTAGCCTGTCCTTATCCTTGGAAGGAGCAGCTCCTACCCAAGGCATGGCCTTGTTGGAGCATGAGCAGCTCCACGCTTTGGGAGCTCTCATTAGCAGTCAGCTCTTACTTTATCAGCTGCTGTTAGGCTGCACCTGTGCTTTGGTCTCCTGAGTCTGTCAAAGTAATAATCCACTTGACATCTCCTCAGTCTGCTGTACATTTTATAGTTTTATGGCTTATTCCTCTATAACATCACTGTTTGGGTGGGCTGACCTTGAGAGGCAGAAGCTGCTGTTAGATAACTACACCCATAAATCCAGCTCTGCCTCATGTCCTGCTGATCCCTCTCCATGCTGAGCCTAACCCAGGTCTGACTGAGGCTCCTGGGAAACCTCTGGCACTAGACATATTCTTCTTTATCCTGTCTTCATGCTTCTCTGACCAAGTAAGCTGTAGTGTTACTAAGCTTTCCATCTAAAAACAATCCTTCCTTATTTGGAAATAAATTTAAAGCAATGAATTAGGTAATGATGGAAGACAGATCCACAAGGGGACAGCAAAGGTTACCAGCCTGTTCCTCCAATCCCAACAGAGAACCATATCTTCTTAAACTATTCATGAAAGGTCTTCTTTAAGCCCTTGTGAGGGTTTCCAGAGGTGAACCCTGCTGCATTTGTATTTAGACACAATTTTAAAATTATTCACATGGCTTAGCCCTTGCACAGGTTTTCATATCAATTATATGTCCATGGAGTGAATCAAATCAAAGATCATTATTCTTGAGGGGGTGTCAAGGGGTGGTGTTTGCTTTAAACTGGTGCATAAAACACACGAGACACTGTCAAAACAAGCTGGGAGACTCTTTGTCTGCACTTTTCAATCTGAAAATATTCCAAACTATACAGTGCAAAACGTGAAGTTGGAAAGTAACCTATGGGGAGAAATAATGAATAAAACAATTTGATGCCTTTCCAATCTGACAAAACAAAGAAACATTCTGAGTGGCAGTTCTAAGGGATAAAAATCATCCATCCTTTTCATTATATGTGTTAATTTATGCTTTACATATTTTAAAAAACATTGAATTTATAACTTGGAAACATGCTGTTGCATCTCACTCAGAGTGATGCTTGGGCAATACACAGAGAAGCACTGGTAGATCCAAGCACTGAGCATGGTGCTTTTGCAGTTACTACCAACACTTGCTAATTTAGCAAGGGATGGGGCTTTACTGAATAATTGGTTTTCTTAACCACAGATGGCCATCTCCTTCCACCCACAGCTCTGGCCTTGATGACATTTGTGGGAGGAAGGCCTTTGAGCATTTGACTCTGTCACCTTACAAGAATATCAAATTCTTTGACATATCCTTTAGTTTGTTAAACCAGTTGCACCCAGCTGAGGAAGAAATGTAAACCTTGCACAGAGTCCAGTGAGGCAGAGAGAAGCCAATCCCACCAGGGCTCACGAAACAGAAACCACCAGGATGAAGTTGCTGTGGTAGCAGTGCCCTAAACCTTCTCAAACTGCATGAAATATTACTTCCAGCTTCACCATTTGCTGAATCAGTTCTGAAAACAGTTGCTCATTCTGCAACACCATTAAACAGAGCAGAAAGGGGGAAAGCCTGACACTGTCAGGTGACTGCAAGATCAGATGCCAATAAAACAAGTCAGACTAGGCAGGATTTCAATTTGGCTGCTGTATTTAGTCATGACTGCCTCACTGAGATGTGACTCGATGCTACAGACTCTTGAAAAGACACCTCTCTCCCCTTTGCTCCTTCTCATCAAAAAGTCTAGGATGCATTCCACACTCTAAGATATATTTTAGTACATACCAGACAAATGAAGAGGAGGGGTTAACTGTTCCTCAGTTTCAGATGCAGAAAGCATTCCTGCATTGAATAATCAGAATTAAAAATAAATACATGAAGAAAATCCATGCAGTAAGAAAGTAAGATGATCTGCAGCATGTTCTCCTCCAAGAAGAAGGACTTCTGACTCTGACAATGAAATTATAGATCATCTGCCTACCACCACATGGAAACTTATATGAAGATGTTCAGCTATCATATTACTATCTGGATTTTCTTATGAGGTGAACATATTTTGCATCATATTTTCAGTACAAAAACTGAAATCTTGTATTCTGGAAGCACTAGGAATCTCAGACTCTGTTGGAATTATTACCAACTAATGAGAGCAGAGATCAGAGGTTATACTACACACCAGCATGGCTGAGAACAACTGAAACTGCTTTGCCTTTCAAAGAAGCCTCAACTTGTCCTAAGTGAGAAAACTAGTCAGAAAAAAAAAAAATCATTATGTATTTTCTTCTACTGTTAAGATGCCCTCACTCTGCCTATTCCCTTTATCCCTACTGAAAAGGTCACTCCATGAATCTCTAAGCCAGCAAAACAAAAAGCCATGGAGAAGTGTCATCTTATTAATCCAGTACTTATGGCTCTCCCTGGAAAAGCAACTTTCACCTACAAACAACTGATGTTTGTGTTTCTGTGCTCCAGCAAAGTTCATTTTTTTCACAAAAAGAACCAGGATTCAAGATAAATATTAAAAAAATCAAGTCTTCAAAGTCCATCTTTCAATGATAAATAATTTCTTCAACCTTTTCAAAAGCTGATCCTCAACCCTGATGATTCTGCCATGTGTTTTCCTCTTGCCAGCTGTTGCACTTGGCCAACATCCTGCACAGAACAGGGATGTAGCCCCTGAAACAGCACAGAGGGCTCTGCTGACACCCAGTTCTTGTTGTCACCTTCCACTCCTAGATTAGTCTGCAGCCTTTGATACAAAAATTGGAGAAACCATTAATATCAATACCAACAGAACTGGAGAGTTCAACCCCAACATAGCTGCTGTCACTGGTGTCCAGCAAACCTAAGCATGGAAGCAGGCTCTGTTCTCCCAACCTTAACATCCCACAGACACCCACATAACCCTTCTTCCTCTCTTTAATTAGGAAGGGTGATTGGGAGAGCTGGAGAAGGTGCTGCAGGCTTGGTAACCAGCAGCCTGCAGATGAGTGTCCTCATTCTCCACGCATAGCACCACTGACACTCACAGCACACCAGAACACCTCCAGGAACACAGCTCTTGGAGAGGAGCAGATGGCTTGAACTGCATCCAAGGAGGCTGAAGTGAATGAGTCCAAGCACAGCCAAAATGCTGGATGAGGGGAAGGATTTCTTTAAACAGCTTGTGGAAACATCATCTCCACCTCTGTGGAAAAGCACGCTGCTCACATTTGTCAGGGCTGTGCCTTGGGTCTGACACCTTGAGAAGTCTGGCTTAGGTGGCATCAGTAATCCATGAATTTGTCACCTCTGGGCTTGATTATAATAACTCAATGTGTTTTGAAACTCAGTGTGGAAACTGTACACCAGCTCCAGCTGGTTGGGAAGGGGGAACAACTGCTTATTTCATGGCTTCTGTTGCCAAGGGCATATCTGGTCTGTGCTCAAGTCTTTCCCATGGCTCCCAGCCAGTATCTGATGCCAGCTTAAGGCCCTGGTTCTATTTTTCAAAGCAATTAGTGTCTCAAGTTCCAACCACATCAAAGTCTGAATTCTCATCCGTGAACCCCCATGGCATCTGTGAGCCTTTGAGAAGTCTTAAAGCTCAGAACAAAGCATCTAGGGGAGCTGTGAAGAAAATAAGGTGGGTTTTATCAATAGTTGTGGAATATTTTTCTGGTGGATATCAGGCAAGTCCAGATTCTGGTACTTCAGGCATATTTCTATAAGGTAGATTTCCTTCCTGACCTAAATTCACAACTCAGATAACTGTTTCATGCTAAAACTCTTCCCAAAGCCCTCATCATACCAAATCTCAAGAGTTTCTACTCCCATTTGGAAGAACTGGAAGATGCCCTACAAAGTCCATTAGTCCACACTGGCACTGACCTTGGCCACAACACAGATGCTCCAGCAGGTTAGCACCTGTAGAGAAAGCACAGAAAAACAAGAGCAGGAAGAATATGCTAAATGCTTCAATCTGTCCTTGACATTTTTTTGGGTGACACAGACCATACCAGAGAGGAAGTTAGAAATTATTTCCATTTGGTATACATATATATATATATATATATATATATATATATATATATTTGGAATACATATATATACCTTCTCATATCTGGCAGTTTTGAAGCTTCATCAGACAAATTATTTTGATCCATTCCTATTAGGAATTACAAGTAGATTTGGGAGGTTTGTTATTTACTCCTCCAGCTCAAGCACCTTGACAAGAACCCAGGGTGAGGTTTTAATACCTAGCACTCCAGCCTGCTGACTGATTTGTCTCCAGTATCACCTAGAAGAATTACCATTTATTTCTTGTGAAAGCTTGGTTTTCCAGTTCTCCATAATTTTAAAAAGTGCAAAGGGATATTCTTTTGCAGATGGACAGGATTTTATACACATTATGTGTGTTAAGCAGACTTTAAAATGCAGTTTCTTCAGGAACTGTATTTTTTCTACACTGTTGTTTTTCACTCAATAATTCTCCTGCTGTTTTTCCCCCCTTTTCAGTGCATCCCTCTCCTCTTGAACTTTCTCAGCATCAAGTCCTGCTAGTGATAGATGTGATTATCTTCCTGTTCCCACCAACGTCCACGACATCTCTTGTTAAAAAACAAACCCAGAGCAGCACGGGCAACCCCTCCCATTCATCATATTCTGCCCTTACTCAGACAAGATTAAAGACCTTTCAGTAATTAAAGATGGAAGGGTGTCATTGAAAGGTACAGGGCAGCAGGGGAAGGTGAGTTATCCACACGACACATCCGTGAGTCTCTTGTCTCTTCTGACCCCTTGTTCCGAAGGCTACTGTTTGTAAATCAAGATTAATGAGAAGAACAGCACTTAAGTGCACCTGACCATAAATCTGGGAGAGTTAGTACACTCTCTGACAAGATTAATATATTTTATATCTGACACTGTCTGTGAAATGTTCTGTGTTCAATTTATTACCATCTCAGACCTGAAAGTGGAGCACGGATTTCCTTGCAGAGCAAATTTCACTTTTTGCAGAGTGTTTCATTTGCAACTCTATATCCATTTTCATTCCTCTTGAGGTTATTTTCATTATGAAATAAACTTTTAATATCATTCCAGTGTAATTATACATAAACCAACATATTGGCAAAAAGCCACAGAAGAGTGTTGTTGGTTAGATCATTAAAACAATTTGGGAATTTTTTGAGGAAACATCAGAAAATGCTGCTTCACCTAATTCAAAACATTGCAAGTGAAGGATTGTTCAAAAATTTGTTAGCTGAGGAGAAAAAAACACTGTAACCTAAATTACTTTTTAATATTGTTTTTTGCTTGAAACAGACTAAATTTCACATAGACCTGCTTTCTTCCTTTGAAATTTATAATGATCAGCAAATACTTCATTTACATTTTAAAAAGTCTGAACTCAAACTGCAGTAATTGCAATTTACTGAAACAGGTTTTTTCAACTAAGCCAGTTCCTTCCTTTAAATTCCTCCAGCTGATGAATAAGAATGGTTGAGATTTCAGGTTTATGTCTCAATTTGAGACAACAGCATTTTTTAAATCTTGAATTTATCCACAGTTAGGAAACAATTCCCATAGTGCCATAACAGCCACAAGAACTCTATGACAAATTGTAGCAGATATTCAGATGTCCAGAAGCTCTTGTGCACAGTCAGTGAGCATGGTGATGATTAGTTCCTCAAGTTCTCTTTGGTGGGCTGAGCACACCTGGGATCAGCATCAGACATTGCAGAGAGAATTATTTTGTGCAAGGCTACACCGGCAGCAGTGACAGCGTGATATAACACCTAACAAGGAAAGGCAATGCCACCCAAGTCATACATTACATTACATTACTGAAATGCAATGGAGCAAGGAGAAATGGGATTCAGTCCGACTGAAGGAACTCCTCACTGCCCCTGTGGTCCCAGGCACTGGGGGCTGGTGGCACATCTCTTCCCATGGCCATTCCCTCCTCCCAGGGCTGTGCTCATAGTCATCTGCTCCAGGAAAATGCCTCCTGTCCCCTTCTGAATCAAAACCGGACCTCGAGAATAACCAGAGGGCCCAGTTTTAGTCCTCTGGAGAGCAACCTATGGACACAGAACATCCATCTTTAAGATGCTCCTCCAGTTCCACACCACGGCTCCCATGGCCTCCAGGCTGACACATGCCAGGGGAAGAACACACCTGCCAGAAGACAATTTCCCTCCCAAGGCTCATCCCTGTTCACAGCTCCTGTCTTTACCCTATTTGATGCTCCTTTGCACAAACAGCCCCACTCTCACCAGCTCCTGCCCTCTGACACCGCATTCCTAAAGGCATCACCCCACAAAAAGTTTGCTTCCCATTATTTTTCTTGATCTTCACAGCCACTGTCACCTCCTCCCACCACACCATATGTTCCTCATCCCTTCCCTGCTGAGCAGTCTCTGGTCTCTGAAATCTGACAGTTGAAGTGACCTCTCCCTCCTGGTCCCCAGCTCTGTCTCAGCAGAAGTCAGGGACCGCAGTTGGCACACTCTGCTCTCCTCAAGAACACACCTGCAAAAAGGGTAAAAGCACATCCTCATTCCACCCTTAATCAGCTCTCTCTCCTGATGCTGTGGGATTTTTGGACACAGAGGCCTCCTGTTTTTGGCTATAGAGTGTTTAAGCACATCCTCTCACCCGGCTGAGGTCAATGGGTGCTTCATAACACAGAATCTGCCCCCCATATTACTACAGACTATCCATTTCTGAAGCCTTTATATCACATTTTTCTCACCAGCACCACAGAAGAGCTTCTGCCATAGTGTGAACTCTCAAAGACATTCTCAAGACACAAGGTCAGAATCTCACCCATAAACAAACCAGTTACTGCTGTTCGTGCTCCAGCTCCGCAGCCAGGACTAAAATAAAGCAAAGTTCTCTTATCTTCCACAGTATAAAACACCCAGCAATCAGAGGCTTATTAGCAGATAATGATTTACTTTCTACCCACCAGTTATTTGCAGAGATCAGCCACTCTCCCTGTCTGAAGTATCATCAGGGTTTCTCCAAAAGTCTACTCCGTTTATCATTAGGGGGATTTACACTGTAAACAGGACAGCTGCATTACTAAGTCTAATTACCCTGAGAAGACAAAGCACCGTGTGCCTACACATTGTGCTGGAATTAGAAGTCCTGGTAGAACAGGAGAGAGGCTTTTAATTAAACAAAGTCAGTTACCTTTCACAGAAAGCCCACGATTTAATTTAAGCACACACACAGGAAGAACAGCAGGTCAAGCACCTTCCCCATCTCATGAACCTGAAGCCTAGTGATTGCCACACACAACAATCATTTCTACCTACCTGCCTCACATTTCTCTTTAGGAGTATTTCTCTTCTTGTCTTCCTTTCCTTTAATTAGGAGTAAGGAAAAGGTTGTAGTGACTTCATAGCATGTCAGGTTTAATCTGCATAAGACCCCACCACATGTTGGGGGGATGTGTGGCAGGAGTTTTTAATAAAGGATTACAGAATGCACCTGCTGTGGCTGAAATACTGTGAGCTTTTTTAAATTTCTGGGAGGCCTGCATTAGAGGTCAGCTTTGACTTGAACATTTATTACTCATCAACCTTTGGCATTGGGATGGAGTCTAGAGCATGGTGGTGATATCAGCTGATTCAAATTGCCAAAAAAGTGATCAGGTTGTTTGCACAAAACCAGAGAAGTGTTTGTCTTAATGGCTGCTGCAAAGATGGGTAGGATTCCTCTGCCCCAGACAATATTGGTTTTTTGTTCCCAAATGTCATCAGATAATGACTTTTATGCCAACAAGTTAATTGCAAAAGCAAAGCAATGAAAATTTATACCGAACCACAGTCACGTCTTTTCTGCATTTGCTTCCAATTTAATGTAATGAACAGAGAATTTTGTGAAGGAAGATTGCAGATGCCATGGAAAATAAATGCTGCTTCTGAGCAAAACCATCACGCAGCCAAATGAGCTGCCAACCCTCCCCCTTGCACTGTTCATTTCTTCCATCTTCCACAGGGTGGGACATGGGGTCAGTCACTTTGTCCATGTGGAGGAGCTCAGCACAGAGCTCACCTTTGGCCATTTGGTGCAGATTTGGGACAGACATCCTCACTCCAACCATCTGCAACAGCTCCACGCTGCTCAGGCAGCTCCAGGATCACTGGGACTGACCAAGGCACTGTCTGTACACTCTCCCATGCGTTTGAGAAGCCTCTTGCTCACACTTCATGTTCTGGTTTTGAGGTGATCTGAGCTAAGAACAGCTCTCTGTAGAGCACTGCTGGTGTGTGCTGCTGCACTGCCTGCTTCAGCAGCTCTGGCAGCAGAGCCAGCACTTACACACATCACTTCACCAGGGCTGCACAGCTGGACCAAACATGCCCTGGAAACAGCCCCCTTTGGGGTGCTGGGTGTCTCCTTTGGAATAAATCACTTGCCAGCTCATTGCTCACAGCTGCCAGTGTGCACCAGAGTTTTTGGTGTATTCCAGCCCTGTGCCCTGTAATGGTTCACGGTAGAAGTGAGAGACATCCTGAAAATACCCGGAGCACTGACAGGTGCTAATGGGGGCCGCTCTCCTGCTTTAAAGCAATCCTATTAACACATTATGCTGCAACTGAGGGTAATTATTTCCAAGGGAAATGGCTCACCGTGACCCACAATAGGCTCTCATAATGGCGATTAAACTCACATGTGACTAATACATATAAGACATTAACTGAAGTTTGAGGATTTATTAAGATTTGCAGAGACATCTCCAGGCCACAGAAGACAGTCTCCTTGGGTTGCAGAAACCAAATACAAAGTAAGAAAAGTTCTCGTTTGCTTCTAGAGGCTGAATAAATTCATTTCATTTTTAGTAACACTTTAAATTATGATGGAATAGCTCTGCAAATCCAACATGTTATTTAGTAAACACATGAAAATGAAAGGGTTGTCACTCATAATATGTAACAAAGTATTACATTTTACCTTCAGTTAACACTACTTTAACCTACAAGTTTGAAAAAGATTCAAGAAGTGTTTGGACAGCACTCTCAGGCACATGCTGTGACTTCTGGGGCTGTCCTGTACACTGCCAGGAGGTGGACTTTGATCATCTTTGTGGGTCTCTTCCAACTCAGTTTATTCTATGATTCTACCTCTGAATATCAAGATAATTGAGAAAAATTAGAAAGGGGTTAAAAAAATAGTGTTTATATTCCACTGTTTCTCATCTAGCATTGTCTTTCCCTCCATTCCTGCTACCATGTCAGCACACCATTGTGCATTCAGTCCTTCCCTGCCACACATACACTCAAAATACTGATACATGGGATTCTCCTTGTTCCTTTGCAGCACCCACCTGGCTGAGCCAGTGCTGGAGAGGGATGAAAGCCAGCAGCTGATTCCTCTGCCACTGGAAAATCTCCTCCTGTGTCCCTCCTGACCCTGGCTCTCTGTTACACGCCAGTCATGCTTTCATCTACCACCAGTGCAAATCCACCCCAGCAGGAGCTGTAAACAGGGCCTGCAGCAAAAGTGATAATGCAAGTTCTGCTCAGAGTGCAACAGCCTTGCCAGCAGCACGAAGGAAAACCCTTCCAGGGGGTTCCACAGTGCCTTGTGAGCCCTATCACAGAGAGCTGAGAAGATGTCAGTGAGCCACCAGCCTCCACACCTCTCAGGATGGCTCTGCTGTGCTGGGGTGGCAGCTGCTTTCAGCCACAGAGCAGTTGGCAAACCTTTAGCCCTTTACAGAAAACCATTCTGCAGCACCTGTCTGTAAGAACCAAATGCTCTCATGAAGAGTTTCCCTGGCTGCACAATACTGTAAACGTTCCTGAGGAACAAATGGTGCTGTTTTGAAAGGATAAATGAATCTCATCTAATTCTGTCCATGCAAGAGCAGTGCAGGAGGTTTTAATGACTATCTCTCCATTGCCTTTTGAATGTGTGTTTATGCACAGTTTGGATGTAAGGAGTGCAAGGAAAAGGAGAACAGAAATGAGGAAAATTTAGATCTACATCTCGGGTTGAATGAGCATAGCAGCAGCTTTTACCACACAGGCGAGTTTTCCACTGCCTGTAAAGCCTCACAGTAGCTGCACACAGTCAATATTTGATAGACAAGTTGGCAAAGCTCTTCCATCTCACATTACCTGCTTGCTACACAGCAGACTGGGTTGTAGGCAGTTGGGCTGCAGGAATCCACACTAGGGAAACACCACAGTCTGGCTTCTCCCTTGGACCTGTGCCCTGGGGACAGGATGGGAACAGCCCCAGCTTCTCAGATCTCACTGTCACAGGCAGTAAAGCACAGAGGGATGGAATTGCTTTCCAACATTGATAGAAAACCTTTGTGCTCCATCACTCATGCAGGATTTCTGTGAATAAATGCACACATCAGGATATCCACAGCATTTACCAACCTACCTGCATTTATTCAACCAGCTTGGCACTGCAATCTCCATGGCAGGACTCTGGTTAGGAGCAGCACCAAATCCAGCATTTGACACTCTCTTACAGCCTCCTGCTTGGCCACTCCCTAAAATCAGCTGAGACCTAAACCCCGTAGGTGCAGAACAGGATATTTGTGAACTTGATAGATTAAAAAAAAATTAATATACTGACTTTGTCATTCATCAAATATCGATTTGTCCTAGATCTGAGGATACAAGGAATCACACTCTAGAACATAATGTGCAGTGGGAAAAAGCATTAAGAAAGGAAATAGTTTATAATTTATAATTTCACAGGCTATTTATTCATATAAATATGAATAGCAGCTATATACATATATATATATAGCTACTTATCAAGCAGGGAAAACACAATTGGTAGGCTCAATAATGTCATTTCATCACTAAAAACACCTCTAGAATCTCCAAAGCAATCACTGAATTGAGCCTCCTGTAAGGAAAAAAAATTTGTTGTAGAATACAGAAAACATTCCTGCCTCTTTCAGCTTGTCTGACAGACATAATTCTGCACACCTATGGATCAGCAGATCAATGATCCAGGAACATAACTCTGTTGAAATATTCTTGATGTGGTGAGCATTAATGGCTCAGAATAGGCCCATAGGGTCTCACCCATCAGTGCACCTGCAGCAATTCAGAAAACTCTAGCATCTCTGAAACTGCCATCAGCCCATTAAACCACAGGTCCACAGAAGTACCTCTCGCTAAAGGAGGAGCAAAATCTGATTTGATTTGGCAGGCTCAAATAGCCTCATTGGAACTATTAACTAAAATAGCTACAAAGGTGCTTATGGGGCTTTAGATGGTGTTGGAAACCCCACACCTTTTGCATGGCCTGGATCCAGAAGTCCAATGGATAAACCAAGATTCCATTCATGAATCAGTGACAACACAACACAGAAAATCCTCCCCACGTAGCCCAGCCAGCCTCTCCCATCCATCAGGGTCTTTCCCCAAAGAGAGGATGTCCAAAAGGGACTGGATTTGTGTCATCACTGCTCAAGGGTACAAGGGGGAAAAGACACAACATTTAGAGTTATACCCAATCCATATTTTAAAGGTTTCTTAGCAAAAATACTTAGATACTTGGAAAAAGCCCCTCTAAAATAGAAACTAAAATATTGATATATTAACCATAAATAAATATGTACCACAAATGCAGCTCTGTGAGAAGAGTCCTGAACAATATTATAAACAGCACAAAAAATTTCTTCTTGCATGAACTCAACACTCCAGATCTGTTTGTTGCTAGGCTTAATTTTCAATCATGTGGAAAAAAAAAAGGTTTTGGTAAAATAATGCAAATATCCCTGTGCTTCACAAAAGAAAGTTCCTTTTTTGACATGTTTACCCTAATCTAATTAAAAGCTGGGCTTGTCACATCTTGGAAAATTAGCTGTCTTCACACAGGGCAAATGCTATCATTTCAAGAGGTCACAATAAATTACTTATAAACAAGAAAACAAAATTAATTCCTGATCTAAGCACCAAATTCTTTACAGACCTAATTAAAGAGCAAAAATCAGCATCCTGAAGTGACTCTGAGATGCCTCCTCTCTTGCAGAATAGAAATCTGTGTGTTTAAGGGAACAACTCAACACATTTGGGAAAGAGATGGAAAGCACCAAATGAATAATATAAAAGATGAGAGACAGGATTTTATGCAAATGCAATATGAATATCAATACACCCCAACATTAGAACAGTGAGTGCATCATTGTTGTGGAACTGGGGGATTGGCTTTGTTGTCATTCAATGCCAAAAATCAATGCTCAGTATCCTTTTCTCATGACACTGTTATAATTCATAAATTATTAACTGAAGCCTTTTGTAAAAAGTTCCTGTTTACAAGGTTACTCTGTAAGTTAAAATGTTTGTTTGCCCTCAGATCTCTACTGTAAAGCATCTGTGGGTAGATTTACATGATGAAGTTGATAGATTTGTATTTTGACAGTACATCTGTCATCCTCGCTTCCCGTGTCAAGAGGTCAGGTGTGCCCTTGGTGTTATCAGGTGGCTCATTAGTGTCCTGTGGGATGTGCTACCTTGTCTGCTATGCTGTAAGTGACAAAAAAACATTATTTCAAGCCCTTGCTGCAGGAATTCACATCCCTTCTGCAATCGTTCGTGCTTTCCTATGTCAGAAGATTGGATTCTTCCAGCGCACCATGCTGGGGGAAAGCTCAGTCCTTTCACACACACCCTGATCCATCTGAGGGTGCAGAGTTACCCCCATGGGCTCCTCTTTACAAGGTCTGGAACACATATTGAGACACTCAGCACAGCCATATCACATCTTGCACTGTCCCTGTGTAAAAAATGCACATTAAGCAGAGCCAGCAAGCCCCGAGCTCAGTGCTGACCACTTGTGCTCTCTGCAGGAGCAGGACCTAATCCTCAGGCTGAGAAAGCCATGGGCTACTGCAGACTGAAGCAGTTTCCCCATTACTTTCCAGAGGCCCTGTGAAAGTTGTTGAAAGCAGCACTACATTCCTCTGCTCTTCCTGCAATATTCCTCATGGATTTGCTAATGCCTCCTGCTGACTGCAGGCACATCTTCAAAAGGCAGATAGAGAACATCATTGTGCATTCATCTGGACCCGTGTGAACTCATCAGCTCCAGGAGTTCCACAGGAATCCGAGTGACAGCAGAGTTTAGTCCTGTGAATAGCAGGGATGTTTTACAAAGCACCGATTTTTATTTTGTTGGGAGTTAGAGTAATGCTTTTTACATTGATTTTACCACTGTAGTAGATTACTTTGTGAGCTACTTAATTTAAAGGGTAAGCAAACAGCTGACAAATTTGCTTGCAAATCACTTGTTCTAGTGAATTTTAAGCAATGGGCATACTTGTAGAAAATCAGGGTAAAGAAAAAAATCATCATGATTCTGTAAACTGGAAAATCACCCAGTGCACAATCTTGGGTGGATCTGCACAGTACTGTACAGCAGAAAAATAGAGTTTTTACCTAATTCTGTGTTGTCTTTTAGGCTGTTTCTCCACTGCTGTAATGTTCAGCTCTTTCTCACGGTGGCTCAAGGATGGCATCATAGATGTTCCTTTAAGGTGCATGAAAATTATTTTGCAATTTATTGTGGCTCTCTAAGGCCTCAGCCATTTGAAGGCCACAGTCCTTGAAATGTCTTGAATAATGCTTTGTATCAATAACATGAAATATCTTGAGGAAAAGTTATCTTACCCATGTCACACTGTCACTCTTCTGGCTCACTGAAAGCATTTGTGGGCTTGGATGAACTTTGCCCCTCACAGATTTATTTCCTTCAGATTTTCCTCTACTTAGAAGACCCAGTAAGAAATTTCCTGACTGGAAGTCATTTCTGTGAAAAAAATCTCTGATAATTCATATTTAGGTTGTTTCTTTTTTTAAATGGGGGGGTGGGGTGGGCAAAGTACATCCACCCACAACCTTGAACTGCAAAGAACACAAATCAGGATTCTATAGCCAAGAGCCACGAATGGGATCCCCAAACCTTCACCTGGTGAGAACACTGAAGAGCAGAAGGGATACTGAATTACTACAATTAATACAATTTTATGTAGATTCCTGTACCAGCCCATGCAACCTCATGGCAGCATGGATTATCATTAAGTGAAGCACAACTCCAGTGAGCAAACAAAATGTTTGTGCTCATATCTCGCTGCTGGGGGACTTCAATGCCTAAATACCAAACATGTAAGTGGGGTCAATTCTGCAAAATTTCATTTACAGAGATAAAAACCTTTTATACCCCAAAATTAAGAAGTCACTGCTAGTGCTGAATTATCCAGTGTCCCTAAATAACCCCTATGAGGCAGATGCAATGCAGGTTATGGCTGAGAAAGACAACTGAGAGAGTTAAGAGAGCTTTAAAAGCTGCAACCTTCACAGCAGCTTGAGGTACCTCACTTTATATCCACAAGAAAAAAATGGTCCCTGCATTTCAGATAAAGCTCAGTGTCTTGTCTGCTTAACCATTTGTGATCTGACCATGCTCTTAGATACCTTCCAAAATGGAAAACTTACATTGGCTAGAAGGGATTTATAAATCTCTGAACTTCAGTCCTAGAAGAGCATACAAAGACTGAAGGTGGAAGTGTTTTCTTCTCTGTATGGAATGGGACAGGAGAGTAAAGACAGAGCTGATTTTCCACTTCAGTATCCCTCATGTCTGCACCTTTTACAAGTCATTACATCTCAAAGGACCAGAAATACATATTCACTTCCAGGACCCATTTTGGGCTGGTAAAATGCAACAGTGGCTTTTCACAGGCTTGAACCTCCACATTCAGAGCAGCCTGTAGTGATTTTTCCGGCAATATTTCACTGATTATCATTTTGCATAAATGATTGTAATAACAATATGCTACCAATAAAACATGCTATCAAAACTGCTCTTCTTTTGAGTGCAGCTCTCACTGTGATTTCTGTGTATTAATAATGGGAACGTCACACTCACACACAGAGCAGGGCAGAATGGTCCCTGAAGTGTTTTTACTCAGTTTCTCCTGGTGGGTGAGTTTGTCCTCATAGCCATAATAAAACTGTGGTACTTTATAAAATGCAAAAGGTCTCCTGAAGATTGGTACACACTCTTATTCTAACCCCCATTTGTGAAATTTCATCCCAATTAGAAAAATCCAGTAACTGAGACATATTCACACAGTAGAGTTCTAGACTCTAAAGCACAAGCTGTTATCTCTGCCCAGGCACTTTTTTGTTTGTTTGTCTTTTTAAATAACTTTAACAGCAAAAGGTATATAGGAAATTATTTGGAGATATGCTGCTTGTTCATCAAGGCAAAGTCATCATTTGGAAAAAATGCTCCAAGTTTTATCATTGTTTAGTTAATCCTGCTCTTGCAAATGTGATTCTGGTTTCTCAACTAAACTCTAAGGTAATTGAAGTGAAAAACAGTACATGCTTCATATTTTCAGGTGTAAGATTCTCATTTCCAGGCAGTGAGATCTCTGCAACCTTAACCTTCAAAAAACCACCCTCCTGAACAAAACCAATATATTCCAAATTCCAAGGTGAGCAGATCCATTCTGAGTTTGTCCAGAATTATTACCCCAACACATTGCTGAGAGACACTGCTGCAAAAAGCAGTCCTTTAAATGACATTTCCACAGTTCAGAGGTACTAATTTATCCCAAATGTTTGTTACAGGATTGTCTCTATCTTGATAGATATAGAAGCATCTATTGTTATGACAGAAGTCTTAACTGTTCTCTTACCTCAGGGTCTTTTCAGTCTGCAAGCAAATTGTGAGTCTTCAAAGCCATTTTCTATTGTTGTAGGTTTGTTATAAACTAACCCTTGAGAAAATTTACAGCAAGTGTAAAAAATTTATCCACTCTCTTTAGATCCAGATTTGAACAAAAATCCTTGAAGATAACAGACTTGGAGGTAAATGGAAAAAAAAAACTATCATGAATTTAACAGAGTTGTAGGATGCAAGGGAAACCTTGAAGGGAGTTATGACAATTTAATTTTAGATAAATAAAATGCCATATATCTAGTTTAATCTATATATCCAAGCATTTATTTTGATACCACAGATATTTCCTTATCTCACTGGAGAAGACAAGGATGGTACTGAGGAATGGCTGAGGAGTGAACACTTCTCACCAGTCAGTCCTGGCAGTGTTCAACACTCCCCAAAACCAGCAATGGCAGATGCCAAATAAAGCACATAATTCTGGCAATCTGTGTTCCAAAATATTCACCAAAACTGCAAGGAGGGCTACAAAGACAGGCAGAGGGGAAGAAAAAAAAGGACATGAAGAAGCCACAGTTATTTTATGCCTACTGAAATGTCACCTGGATGAAAGGAAAGGAATCAGGGTCATCCTGATGAGGGACAAAAGACACAGTTGAGAAATAAGATATAGGTGTAATCAGGATATGAACTAGTTCAGTTTGGATATTAATTTATCATCAGAGAAATGAGTGTCTGCAATAATCTTTGTTTGAAACTGTATGGAAAGACATTGCCACAGAGCAAGAGGATTATTCTCTGAACCAGGACAGGAGAGTGTCTGTCCAAACAAAACCCTGGATGTGGAGACCCACAAGATTAACCCTACAAAAGCTGAACAGCGAGGACAGACTGAGGTGGGAAAGAGAGGATTGCTGCTTACAAAAACTGCTCTTCTAGAACCAGCAGTTAAACTGTCCCAGGGAGAACACACCAAGGATCTGAGGCACTGATCTCTTACAGAGCAGCTGGCACAGACAATAATTCTGCTGCCTCTCAGCAGAAGGGCAGAGCTGGTGTCAGATGCCAGAAAACAGCACTGGAAGCAGCAGAAGTCCTCCAGAAAAACAGACAGGCACACATCACAGCATCTGAGCAATGAGTCAGAAAAAGCTGTAAATCGACCCAAGATCCTCTGGAACAAAGCTTCTTTAGGAATATAAAATGTCTCATGGGCTGGGCTTCTAGGAAGACAAGTCATTCATTTGGGCTGCATTTCATAATCCCATGCTTCCAAATTTACACTGTAGTTTTCCCCCTTTCTCAGTGACAACAAAAGCACCTTCCAGGGAGCTATTTCAGGGTTCCATCCTGCACCCCTTTGGGGTAGGACTGAATTAGAAAAGTTTTGGTTTTGTTCTCATTTCCACCACAAATCCAGCGTATGGCCATTGGAAAAGAAACTTATTTTCTTTGTCTTTAGCTTCAAAAACAGACAACTTTTCTCTGAAACTCTTTTTTTCCCATCTAGAACATCTCAGAAATGGTTTTAACTAAGCATCACCATAGAGGACATAGCAAAATAAATAAATAAATTCCAGTTATGGGTCAACACTGCAAAAATAGCAAATGAAAAGCAACTTCCCTGATGGCACCGTGAATATATATGCAGAGAAACAATAGAAATAGTAAAGGTAATTTTAAAATTTAATCAGAAAATCAAAACAATGGAAAAATATTGGGAATGTAGAGCTCATTAGGGTAAGCAGAGTCTATTAACTGTTCAGCTGTCCAAGCACAGAGCAGAAAATCTCATTTTCTTATCACTGAGTACAATGACAACTATGATCCCAGCTATAACCAAAGACATAATTGAAAGTGACCCAAACCAAGGAAATCAAAACCAAGAAACAAACACAGGGCCAGATCTTTCCACCACTGACTCTGGTGGAATTAACTGGCTGAATGCTCCCACTCACTCCAGCAAACCAGAAGTTAATAATTATGACCCTGAACAGCTTCCCACTGCTGATGGGATCTTTCCCATTCACTAGAAAGCTTATGCACAATGAATTACATTAGTACAAGACACCTTTTTTTTTTTTTTTCCACCTTTCTGTCTATATAAAAATTGGATGTGCATTGTTACCCCAATATTTACATAAAGCATAACAATGACTTTGTCTCTGGGTCACCAGCAGATCATCTGCACCACTGCACTTCAGTCTGCTGCAATGTCAGGGGAAACAGACTGGCTACAGCTTCACCTCTGCCCTCTATGCTATTTATGAGGACTGATGACAAAAAACTCGAACAGGCAAATAAGAAAAAAAGCATGAAATGCATCTACAATAATAGGGAACAATTATGTGTCTCAAAATGTAACCACTTGGAAATTCAGTCTGTCAAGGAACTGGACATTTAATTATTATAATCATTCTAAACAAGAACTAATTGAAACTGAAGATTCACTTTTATCTAGAATTTTGCTTATGAATTTAAGTATGTTACCTATTAGGATATAACCAAAGCTATGAAAATCCAAACAAATTATTCTCCTTCCAGTAAGCCTTCCTTATGCAGTACAAGCCTGCTCTCCTTTTTTTGAGGCATCTCAATGAATATTTCTAGCTAATGGCTAAATTCTTTTCCATATCTAGATTCAAAGAGGCAAGGAATATATATACTTTGCTATTCCCCTAGAGAATGGATTTATTTTAGGACAAGAGAAACTATGCCTGCTTTCAAATTTTATCTCTTCCTCATGCTTTCCTGCCATCACTTATGAATGTAAAGGTTAAACTACCTCGAACTATCTAAGGAAATAAATCTAATTGCACAGCCATAACCAAAGTTTGCCCTACAATAATTGCTACTAATTCTATAAGTTCCATCTTCTCACCTCCATACCACCTTGATAGGTACTAAATTACAGTTGAAAATACACTAAGACATAATTTACTAACACGGTCCCATCAATTCACTGGGATCAGCTTTGTATTTTTATGTTGTACTGTATGCAAGAAACACCTCAGACAAATCCATAGAATCATATAGGTTGAAAAGACCTTAGAGATCATCTGTACCAGTTCTAACATCAGCATTTTCTTTCTATGATCCCCTAAGTTACATTCATGGCCTAAACTCATTTAAAGCAATTTTACATATCTTTGTGTCATTAAGAAAGTCTTATCCCTGGTGCACCACAAGAAGCTCAGGTGTGTTCTTCCACACTTTTCAGCCAGGTCTCAGATCCTTGGGAATCCAAGGTGCATTTCAGGTAGAACCAAATCTCCTTGTTTTTCCTTGTGAAATTATCATGTACCACGGAATAGCAAAATCCAGGTTCAGGAACTGCAGCCGCAGTTGGAAGGAGAAATGCTGTCCTTTTTCCCAACTCCTTTGCAAGTTCAAAGAATTAAGTCAATAACATCATGACAAAAAAGGGTCTCTGTGTAAGAGCCAAGGAACAGTTCCACATGCCACAGTTCTGGGAGTGACCCTCAGGTTTAGCCTTTGCTACCGTGTTACCTATAAAAGAAGAGGAAGGAGTTACTCATACAGAATTGACCAAAGAAAGGATGATAGCAGGTGCATTGTTGCTGCAAAAGAACTGCACAAAGATAGACAATGAATGAACTTGCCCCAGCCACACTTTTATACCACACAGAAAAGGAGAATCTCTATAGAAATGTTAATTACACTGTCATTTGATAGCATGAGGGGGACTTGCAGATAAAGAAATGGCAGTTCACCATTAAATTTGCTACCACCATCTCCTGGAAATCTCCTATTTTACTTTGCCTCATGTCATTCCCAACACCAATGCTTCCAGCACAAGTGTAGGATTTACATCCCAAGGGGCCATTCATGCAAACTGCTGCCCATTCCCACTGGTCCATCCTATGGGAGGCAATCAGGAACCAGGCAGCACATGGGGGAATAAATTGTTCTTCAGCAGAAATCTCCCCCCGACAGCAGAGCTCCCACAGGAGCCTGGAGGGGCTGCAGGGATGTGTTCAAGCCTTAATGCACACACAGGGCACAAACCCAGCAGCTCTGGCTGCACAGTGAGGAGGCTCCTGTTGGATTTCCTGTCCTGGAAATGGATGAGAACAGGCAGCTGGAAGGAGGAAAGCTTTGTCAGCTCTGCTCTGCAGTGTCTACATGTGTCACAAAACTAAACAGACACTCAGCATAGAGAAGTTTTTATTTCCTTCCCTGAGGGAACTGATGGAAGATGCAAATTCCTCAGCTTTGCACATTTTACTGTCCCACTCAGACACTAACTATTCATCTAAGTGCTGAGTAGTGTCAGCAGTCTCCTGTGCTTCAAATATTTTAGTTACACTATTTTTACTTTTTTTTTTTTATGGAATGAAAAGATAGAGGACTTAAAGTTGATTAAATGGCATTTCCTCTTTCAGTGTATAATTAACCTGTGGAAGCCACTGTCCCACATAGCACTGATCCCAGGGTCTTAAAAAGCTTTAAAAATTGATTACAAATTTAAATGGTAATGAGATCATATCTGCTGCATAACACAGAAAAAAATTAGCATTGAATGGATCTCAACTATTGTGTTTTAGATATAAGGCAATTATTAAATTGGAAAAAATTCATGGATGTGTACATTCTCTAAAATTGTCCCAAAGGGTTTTGCTGTGTCTGATTTGAGCATCCCCTTGCTGAGGCTCACAGGTGGCTGAACAGATTGGGCTATGGGTCTGACAGTTCAAACAGTTCTCTTTGGGTCAAATTTTAATAATATACCTAAGATATACTTTATTTATTGATCTGAGTCAAGTCTTTGGTTCATTTTCAAAATAAAAATATTAGTTACTCCACACTTCCCTTTTCCCTGTCCATTCTAGTTTCCTTACAACTGTCCAAAGGAAGGAAGAGGCAGCTGTATGAATGAGGATTTGATACCCCAGGCCTTCAGTTATCAGTGCCAACATAAAAGTTTTTATTCTGTTCCCACCCCTAGAAGGCATCAAGGATAATTAACCCTCACTCAAAGGATAATTAACCCGACCAATAAGGTGCTTTTGATATAAATTGTCAGCTCTCTTCTGGTATGTCCAGAGATGAAGTTGTCTTGTACAATATCTAGAACTCCTAATTCACCTGTCTCACCCTTCAGTGTGATGCTACCATGCTACTCATTGCCTATAAATGACTATTTAAAAAACAGCACTGGGAAAAAGCTGAAAGGCTGAGGGTAATCTTTATCTTATAATAACTGTGCCCCAGTTATCCACACTGATTGCAGAGTTTGCAGGTCTGATTCCAGGTGTAGTGTCCACCAGAGAACAGCAGGACCCAGGCAGGCTGTAGACTACATCTTTGATAATTGATAAATAACTTTGGCCACAGAATCACAGAAAGGTTTGGGTTGAAAAGGCTCTTGAAGGTCTCCTAGTTCCAGCCCCTCTGCCACATGCAGGGGTGCCACTGTGCAATGTCTGTAGACCACCAGTATCACACCACAGCTGCCCAAAACATCCAATTTCCTCTCACCCATCCAGAAATTAGTGCAGTTTTCACTCCTCAGAACAGCCTTTATTAAACAACATTTGGTGACAGTATTGCTTATTAACTCAGACTGTAACCTAATGAACAACATTCTTTCCCACCTAGAAGAGACTGTAAAGGGAAAAGCTGAGCATATGTCTCTCCTTGCTATTGCCAGCTAAAGACTTCTGCTTTATGATGTATTTAGACATGCAGTTTGCTGAACTTCAACGCACTGAACTCATTTTAAATTGCCAAGCAGACAGAGGACATGATATTTTCTGTCCATTAATTAATAAATAAGATGATGTAGCAAAGGTTTGGTTTAAAAGAAAAAAAATCAGGCCAGCTACAGGGTGGTCTGTAACTAGAAATGTTCTGAACCAACCTGATTTCCAGTGGTGCCCAGTGTGGCACAGTGGTGCCAGTGCAGCTTCCCAACAACTCCCAAGCCAGGCTGGTACTTTCAAAAGGTAAAAGGCTGTTCAGCACAGGAATCTAACTCAATGTGACATTAAAGGGAAAGATCTTGGATCCCTGTACTCAGTCTGCAGATTGAAGGATTGGTTCTGGAACATGATTATCCCTCTAGCACTGAGCACAATGAAATAGTTTCTTTGGCTCACTGAAGACTGAATCAGGACCATTTTCAGTTTGACTGCAGGAGTGAAGGGGCAGTTCTGACCTAATATTTCCTCTCTGAGAACAACTACATTAATCACAGCTTTCCAAAACTTTGAGAAGGCCAAGACTGGTGCTCAAACCCACAGACACAATGCAATAAGAGCAATCAGCAGACTGCCACCTTTAAATAGAGGTGATCTCTGTACTTGCCTTTGTGGTTTTGACTTTATTTCCACTGCTGCAAGACCAACCTGAATAGTCTGGTAGTACTTTACAGTCCTCTCCATCCAAACAGGGGTTCATGTGACACCACCACTTCTGCAGGACAATGGAAGCTAGAAAAAAAAGAAGCAGGAAAGAAAAACAATACCTTTTTTATCACTGTTGCTTTTTTGCAGGGAGGTTGTTTGTGCCATGTTCAACTGGTTGATTTCAAAAGGTAGAAACAACAATTACTGGTTTAACATGAATTACATGGAGAGTGTTAAAGGTTAAAAAGTGGCTAAACACTTCACCAGTCCTCAGAAGGATAAATGCCATATTGAAATGGTGAGGAGGCAAGCACCACCAGAGACTGACTCTGAGCTGACCTCTGGAAGTGTCTTTCCATCTCCACTGACTACAAAAATGACTTGTCTCCTTCATTTGCATGCTTCAGTCAAGTGCCAGCTGTAAGGGGGAATGAAGCTGAGGCTTCTTGTTTAACCCATATACATATATGAGAGACTGGACAGAGAAATGCCAGTTTTTTCCTTCACTGGCTGAGAGAACAGAATTGCACAGAGATGCAAACTCATGAGCTGTGTCTGTAAATACTGCAGGTAATAATAGGAAACCTCTGGAAAACATTAGAATATCAATTAAAAATCAACTTGCAGTCACACCGCCACTTTTTCAATATATTTTGAAAAGCCATAGTTGTACACTTTAACTAGGCAAATGTATTAATTTTCTACTCTTAGGCCAATTTCTATTAAGACCATGGCTATTACTTTTAGAAATGTAGTCATGACTTTATAAACCTGCTGTTAACAACAGCACAAAACCCCTGCAAGTATTTTTCAGATTTGAACTGTTTGTGGCACTCATCAAATCCCATAAAATTATTATGAAATATATCACTACACAATCCTACATAATCTCTATTGGATTTCAAAATAAAACACAGCTTAAAATGTTGATTCAGGTAGTCTGCATTATGCTACTATGTGCACAAACTATTGAATTGCATGCCTTAAAAGATAACACATTCAGAAGAGATGAGCAAAAATATTGAACTCTACTTCCTTTTAATTTCAAGATATATTTGTTCTTCTGCAACCTTTAAATTAGGGTGTCAAGCAGGCAAGCTGACACCAGGATATTGCCGAAATGTTCATTCAATCACTGTTGTTTTGGACTCTTACTGAAGAGTGTTATGAAAAAAATACACTTCTGGAACACTGCTTTGGCTTTTGTAAACTAATCTTTCAGTCTTGTAACATTACAAAATAAATGTGTGAACTTCCAGCAGTCATTTGGGTCTCAGACCATTTGCTTTGATGCTGATTGATTGTGGACATCAGGTTGTGGACAAGAAATGGGTGAAAGCTGACTGTGCTGCCTGAGAGGTGAGAGATCATTCCTGACAAGGTCAGAAAGGATGGAATGAAAAACACCCAGGGGAGATGGCAGCACCCAACAGGCACAGAGACAGACAAAACAAGGGAGTGTGGGATGGAAGGAGGCACCTTGATCCTTCCTGGAGGAGTGGGATGAGGAATGGCAAGCCACAGGTGTGCTGGGCAGATTCCAGGTGGGAACACCAGGTACCAGTGACCACCAGCAGAGAGAATTGCTGCCCTGATGCACCACTACTGGATAAGGCCTGAAGTTCAATGAAAATAAAAAACAGCTACAAGCCAATTGCATTATAAAATCTTTTTTTTTTTTGGTTGGACAAGTAACTCTATGTTTTGGGTGTATCCCTCCCCTTAAACTCAGAGCGAATTAAACAGTCCTGATTCAGGACAAAGGTGCTGGAAAAAAACCCTAAATGTCTGTATCAGTCTGTAATATGCAAATTCAAGACCTGAACAGTTTCTTGCTTTCACAGTGTAGGAATCTACTGAAGGGTGTGTATAGAGTGGGAGAAGATACAGCTAATCCTGAGGCTAAGAAAAGAGAGTTACAGTTTCTGTAAAGCAGCAGCTCACTGTAGCCACAAATGCTTGCAAAAATGAGCAAAGCCTGCTAAAGCATTACCCTAAGGAGTGAGGAGGAATCAAAGGCTTCCACTTTAAAAGTCCAAATCTTACCTTCACAATATTTTGTTGCACTTAATTGTAACTATACTTGAAGAAAACAACAGCTATTAAATTATTTCAGCAACTGTTGACTGAATCAAGCTTCTGCAGCATTTATATATTTCTGCAATAGAATGGCAGTGTCACCTTTGCAGTCTTTAAGTGAGTTTAAAATAATGCCTGACTTCTATTATCTGTTATATGTAAAAGTATTTCTGCTATTTGATGTGTCACCTAAAAATGCAGAAGATAGTTCTGATGTAACAAGAAAACTGCCTTAGAAAATGCACAGTTAAACTTAACTGTATTGCTGAATTATAAAGCATAAAACACAAAGCATGTAAAAAACTTTTTAAAAAATCTACTTTTTAAACATCTATTTTGACAGCTTCATAATAGGTAAAAAAACCCTCAAAGAACAGATTCACATATATTTAGAGATTTATGTCTGACATTAAATATTTCTGAATATTAGATTAGAGCTGGACTTTGAAGATTTCTGGTTTATGTTTAAGTAAACCAGTTGCAATTTTATGTGCAAAAGAATGAAAAGAGGATCTTGCTTATGGATTAATGAAAATGAGGGATTTTGGTAGCTTTAAGATTAAAAAAAAGTATTGGAGTAGATTTACTAACTTAACAAGAGCAGCAACCTCTACAAAAAATAGGCACATTAAATGGTGAAACATTGATTTAGAGAAAAACTCTCCATACCAGATGTCCCAGCAGCACCTGCATGCCCAGGCTTAGGCTTGCATTTATTATCCAGTGAATTTTTAGCCAAGCTACTAATTCTTAAGACATCTGGAAGAGTTAATATCATAATCTTGAATTTCTTGGCTTATGGCGTTTTCAAACTAGTTTTAGAGGAGAATTCTTGTGAGAAAAAATTAAGAAGTTTTATTGGCACAGACACAAAATGGACCAGTACATATATTAAGAGGATTAATTACACCAAGATTTATGCACAGGCTCATTATCATCAACGCACAGAGACGCTCCCAAAATTAACAAAAGGAAGGATTACGCTTTTTGAGGCGGTGGGAAGTCAGACACCAAGGGGACTGAACTTCTCAAAGAGTTTTAACGAGGCAGGAGTGAGCAGAGCCTCTCACCTTCCACGCAGGAGGGCTGAGCCCGTGTGGTGCCGGCCACCTGTCCCGGGAAGCAGGAGCACTTCACCGTCTGGGATCGCTCCTCGATCCGGTTCTTGTTGCAGCACCGGTGCACGGCCACCACTTCACACGTCCCCTGCTTCACTTGGTGCTGGCCTAATCCCACAGGGAAGGGGTGGAGAGAAAAAACACATCAGTGCCTTAAGAAGGAGCCAGGTTGTGCAGCTCTACAAGATACTGAATCTCCCCAGCGCCAGCTTCAATCCCAGGAATGCAAAGAAGCAGAGAGTCTTGTAGGATCTGGCTCATTCCCTGAGTTTATATAATATTCTTTCTTATAAAATTAGTTTTTGTAAGTCAATTTTTCAGTCTGTGTTCCCTCAACCTTACAAAGCCATAGGGAGAAGAGCAGGTTGGATGAAGGCAAAAAGACAGAGCACACCCATCTTCCTTTGCCTTCCTGACATCCATTAGGTTTTATATTTCATTCTTTCCCTTCATAAACAGACACAATATATAGGATAATATTTAATATAGAGACACTTCTTTAATAGGAGAGAAACTTTTTAACACATCAACATGTAAGCAGTGCTTGCTGTGCTTGTCATCACAGACAGGCTGAGAACAAATAGGCTGAAAAGCTGTCATGGATACTCAAGTTTTGTCCAAAAGGAAGAAAAAAACACACCCAAACTGTATGGATTTCTTCAGCTCCCTCCCAGACCATTCTGAGCAAACCTCTGATAAATATTGTCCTCTTGCTTTTCTGATGATTCACTGTCCTCTATTCCTCCAAGTTTATTTTTCCCCTTCTCTTCCTTGCTCTTGTCTTCACGTCTCACCCCGCTGCTCCTTGCAGCTGATCATTTTCCTCCACTGCCAAACCTCCTCTCCATCCTGCCTAAATCCCCTCTCAGAAACTCCACAAGCCCCTCAGCTCCTTGCATAAGTCATTTCCATGTCCTCACTTTCCTGAACAGCCTTCAAGTGCTTCATCTTGCATCTGTCTTGTCTTATTTAGAGTAGAGCCTTGGATGGCTCTTATCTGTGTTTGTAAAGCACCTTGTAAATTAACAGCACTACAGAGAAGGGTGGGTTATTTCACAAGAGAGAGAGACAGAGAGACAACACTGAGAATAATAAAAATAGTCACCATCAAAGCAGCACAAAGTATGGGAAGGGAGACAGCGCAGATATTGGTGTGGCTGATATCAAAGGCACAGAGAATAAAGAGATGCAGGGGGAAGGGAGAGAACTCTCCATGAACAGACAGTCCTCCAAGTGACAAACCTGAGAATTTTCCTGCTTCCTTCTCACTTTGTGTTTGCCCTGTTTGGAGGTTTTTGTTTGGATGATCTGGGTTTGTTGGTTTTTTTACAGTTTTTGCTGCTAACTAACATTGGGCACACCTTTATAAATGAAATTTTACTGAGAGATTAAGATCACTGTCATTTTTGTGCAGAAAGTGTTATGACTTGATTAGGTGTGAAATATTAACTTTCAAAAAGAGTTAGCAATGCAATTTAGGCTTCTATGGGGGTTCTTAAAAAAAAAAAACAGTATTAAATACATATATATAACTTTTTTTAAAGTTGGCTTGGCACTGTTCCTTGCTGTGTATGTTTTGGTTTCACAAGTATTTCAAGCACAGCTGAAATACTTGTGAAAACACTTGGCTGCCTGAATTTTTTTGCCAAATTTGTATTCATAACAACCTCAATGGACAAGAAACTATGCATATTCAATCTTGGAGTGGAAATGTAGTGTTCTACTTGAGCACTCAACTTTTAAAAAAATTATATATACAGAGAGATTTGGGTTGTTTTTTTTCATTTTTTCCCCCAAGGACAAAGCTATACTACTTTTAAGCAAAATGTGCTACAGTAGAAAAAATGCATAAGGTATTTTACAGCAAGTTGGCAAAATGCTGAAGATAACATAAAAGTACCTTACAGAGCCACTGTAATAAGTTTATTGGCAGACTGACTTTTCACCCACACACCTAATACCCATATAATAAAAACATGGAAAAAAAATGAAAACAGCTACTAGTCAGGGGGAAAGCAGATTCTCTGTAAGTCAATATAGAAAACAAACACACAAAAGAGAAAGTAAATTTGCCACTTCACCCCAAAGTATTGCTCCTAACAATACCTGACATGACAGTGCTTGGAGAAAAGGTGGCACAAGTTCTGACAGAAAAGATTTTGTAAAATGGGATTGCTACTTAAGAGAGGTTGTTAATTTATTTATTAAATTGATTTAATATTTATTTCATGTTCTGTTTATTAGTGCTACAGCCTGAATCAAAACTCTTTGGAGTAAACAGGAGAACATTTCCATTTGCTTCCTGCAGTGCCCACTGTGGTGGTCCTGCAGTCACTGGAATCCACAGCCAACCTTCAGGAGAGCAAGGTCAGAGTCTGGTTTGTCTCTTGTGAATGAGATTGTATTAGGGAAGCAATAAAAAGCAAAAATTTTGAGCTGCTCAGGCCACATATTTGTGTTTGTCATTTATCTCATCTGAAAGACCAAGTGGCCAGGTCCTGTCCTCAATGAAAGTCACCATTCACCAGACATCAGATGCTGAGATAACAGAAGAAACCCTTTTCCCAGAAGGTACATCATAAAGATGGACAAGATCCAGCTCCAAGGATCAATATGTAGCTGCAAATGTCTATTTTCCAGCTGAAATCCTGCTGCCTTTAGGTGAACAGTCCTGTTAAACCAATACCAAAGGAAATCAAACACGTTGACCCTGAGCTTACAGCCCCAAAAACCTGGGGCTCTCTTTCAATTTTCTTGTTTGACTTTTAAAGCAGTGATAGTGCTGCCCTGGAGTGCCAGGAGTCAACAGACACACTGCTGTTTGCAGAAGGTGAGATTAAGTTACCTCATGGAAGCAGCCCTTGGTTTAGGAGGTGTTTTATTGCCTCTCTCCTGTTTGCAGCTCCACAAGCAGGGAAGGGAAGGTGTCTCCTCTTCCTCTCCTGGCAGGAATGGGACACCCAGGTTTGAAAACACCACTGCCACACAAGGGAAGGCAGCACTCCCCTCCCTCATCCCTAATGCACAGCTCTTATGGAGTACAACAGTGGAGGCACTAAAAAAGCCACAGCCATCTGCATGCATCATTTGCATTAATTGGATTGCCCTTGTAATAGTCTTTCCCCTCCTACACGCTCACATCGATATTTCCTCCTGCTTGTTCACACACATCCTGACACTTTTTATGCTGTTGAGCACCATATGAATTTCTCCTTAATATTCAGACACATCTGTGAGCAGGTGCTGAACAAATGCTGAGGGTTAACGTGGTGCCTTTCTGTCCTGTTTTTGCCAGTGTTCAGAAATCTGGAGGATAAACACTCATTTGAAAAGTGGCTTTCACATTTAAGAAAACTCACAGAAAATCTTAACCAACCCTAACTCAGTCTATTCCTACCTAGATCTGTTTTATCTGCATCTTAAACCTGTTGTATCTGTATCTTAAACCCATTGTATCTGCATTCAGGTGCCCAACAGCAGCGAAAAGAAATATAAAAATTCTCTCCTGCATGTTTTAACATTCATCTTGCACTAAATAAACCTTCATCTCAGGTTTAAAGTACGCTTAACGTGCAGCTGAGATTATACTGACAGAAACACTCAAGAAACACCTTAAAATATTTTATAATTAATGGATTCTCTGGAAGCCAAGTCATTAGAGGAGCAGGACTGAAGAGTTTCTAAAATGTGAAGATCACAGTAAGTGAATTCTGTGCTGGACACATCAGGAAAGCCATTTCAGGGAGAAATGATGTGGGGAGAAAAGCCCATAAATTCATAGCTCATCACCTGTAAACCTACTCAGATATGCAGCTCCAGGGCTGTCAGTATTGGGGGCTGAAATTCAGTTACATCTTCCCTTTTAAATAAGAAAACTCTCTGGAGGGAGAAACCTTTTATCAGGACCACCACCACAGAAAGGTCTCTGTCACAGAGCACCTTCCTCATATTAAATGGAGAACATGGGCCAGCCAGGCATGGTGGAGGACAAGGGATGGGTGTTAAAAACCATGTGGCTCTGTTTCCTCTTATCAGGAAGGAGTTTGGCATGTGTGTTGCTATCCATACCCTAATTTCTTTACAGCTGTGCTTCCCCAGAAACATCAGTGCTGTTCTGGTTGACTGAGGACTCTTTCTGTGTCTCCCAGTACAGGGCACTCAGTGGGACAGGGCTCCCCAATGGAAGTGACCTCCAGGATACTCTCCCTGCTCTGAATGTTGCTGCCTTCCCTAATGAGATAATATGTAATAATATATACAGATAACAGCACTCGGGTGCCCAGGACTACAATGCTTCTTAATGACCTCAAGAAGTGGCCACACAAAGGTTCTGTGACCATTCATTTGTTTTCTGTAGGATTTTCATCCCAGAAGGTGCAGTAAGACAGCACCCTGGGATTTGAGAACACAGACATCTCTGGAGAACAAGAAAACACAAACCAGGAAGTTATTAAGCTTGGACATTAAAAATCAGAACAATTGTGAGGAGAGCTCACTCAATAATCACTACTGAACTGTTTATTCTCAGTGGTATTCTTAATATTCTCTGTATTATTCTTAATACTTTTTTCAATAAACATATTTGACAAGACCTTATTTTCACTTTCTTCATAGAAGTCGGAGGGCAGATACTCAATTAATACCTCCAAAACTCTTTGAAACGCTCAAAAGAAAAGAGGGAAATACAATTATTGTTAATAAAATATCAGACGCGGTAGTGATGCACTTCAAAACCACAAGGAATGTATCAAAGAAAGAATGAGGCTTTCAGAAGGCTGCTAACCAATTCTGTCCACATCCATTTCATCTCTGTGACTAATTCTGATCACTCCCAGGGAGTGCTGTCTCAATGCAATGTACATGCAGGCAGCACGCCTCTACCAGAAATCCTGAACAACCTCCTCTTCTTTCTAATTTCTTGGCTAAGAAACATAAGGAAAAAGACAAATTTAAAGGGAGTTTTTATCTCTGTTTCATAATCTGAAGAGAGCTACTATGCTGTGGAGAGCAGTAAATCTGGAGTAGGATGAGCCCAGCTCAGCGCATTCCTCAGAAAGCCTCAAAACCAGCAAGCTTGGTCTGCACAAAATCAACTGCACCATTTATTTAAAGGGTAAGAGGATGGATGTCAATAGGAGGATGAACAGCTGTGGAACTAAATATTGAAGACAACATTAAGAGAAACAAATGGGTTTAGAAGTCAGCACTGATGTTGTTTGGAAGAGAAGAAAGCTTGGTGCCAGTTCATCATCTGCCTTCATCTCGTGCTGGCTTTTGCTTACAAATACATGAGCATAGGAAACACACACCAGAAGGCAAATATTGTTAGAAAAACACAATTATTAGGGGGAATAACACTTGCTATTTTTCATATTCTTTGCCAAATATATTTACATGGCTCACACAGCAGGGTTTTTGGAGGGGTAAAAGGGGAAAAGGGTATTTCTAAAGATGACAACTCTTCTCAAAGAAAGAAGCTAAAAGTCACTTGGAAAGTGAAATCTGCACACCATGTTAGAGGCTGAGAATATCAGCAGAGCTTATTCTCTACTACCATTCCATCAGCCACTAGATTTTTTTCATAATTTTACATTCATGTCACAAGGTTCTATCTTAGATGCTCTCCTCCCCCAAGGATATACAATATATATATGTATACACACATAGACTTTCTCAGAAATTGTCTCTGAATATACAAATCACTCCAGTTCCACTTTTAAAGTTCAACCTTTTCACTTATGGGCAGTAAGGGAGTGCTCAGAGATAGTCAAGAACTGCCACAAAATCCCAGTTCAGCTGTTCTAGGAATAAATAGACAAGAAATATCTTCCCATAATCACCTGCCCATGCTAGCAGGCAAAGATGTAACACACACAAAAAATATCAAACAAAAAAAGGGCAAAAGGAATCCTGTTTGCTAACCATTACTCCTACAATCCTCAAATACACCTCAGGATCATGATTCCTAGCATTAACACCTGCAAGAAAAAAGCAAACAAAGATACAACCACGTTCCAGA
Source organism: Parus major (assembly GCF_001522545.3). Taxonomy (NCBI): domain Eukaryota; kingdom Metazoa; phylum Chordata; class Aves; order Passeriformes; family Paridae; genus Parus; species Parus major. The sequence goes on from NC_031781.1 coordinate 15,550,202, forward strand.
CGCAGGAAGAGAGGTTGGAGCTTCCACAAAGTGCAGGTTTCAAACCAAGGAGTTTTTCTCACAACTTAAAAAGTTGCAGATTTTGTTCTCATCAAGACTTTTTTCCTTGTGGAAACCAGCAGTGTGGTATGTGCAAAATCACAATCAAGGTTTTAACAGGGGAATCAGGGAAGCAGCCCTGAACCACTTTAAATTGTTTCAGGTGAGAAGTGACACGTGGGGTGAAAAGAAACCTCTCAAAACAAGCAACTAAGTAGAGAGGAGCACCAGGGGTACAGTAGGTGTACCTCTATATTTGAAAATAGGTGAGTGACCTCAAACCCTGATAATGAGAGCCACAGAGTTAATGAAATCATAACCCTTCAGAGCAGGTGGAGGAACCTGCTGACACAGCTGGAGAGAATCATGTAACACAGTGAATTCTGCAGTGAGTGTCAGGGGTCACATCCATATGGAGATTAAAGTCCCCTGGAATAAGTAGCACAGGTGACCTTAGATCAGACACAAGCACAGAGACTTCTCCAAGGAATGAAGCATTAAATCTGAGTGGTCAATAAATCAAAACAGCTGAGAAGGTGCTGGAAATGCATGGGGGAGGAGGGAATAGCTGCTGCAAATGGGAAGGTGGATGAAGGGCGACCTGGAAGCAAAAACAAATTAAAACATGAGTGCCTATATCTGCCAGGGTGCTCGCTGAAGTCCATCAATGAGGATTGCTGCCTTTCAGCTGGGCACAAATATTCATCCTGGCTCAAGCACACACATCACTGCACAGAAAAACTCAAAAGTGTAAAACCTCATAAGGCACCTCAGAGTAAAGCAGGGTTAATCATTTCCTACGGGGAGCTCCCTACTGTGGGGCTATTTTAGGTGAGGCAGAGGAGAAAATGCAAGGGAAAGATTTGGTTTTCAATCATAACTTGTAGCAAATGAGCAACATTGTGCTCTCTAATATAGGAGTATTTCCCAGGTGTCCCATTAACATTCACTCTCACTATTACACACAGACCACTATTTTTCTCTCATTTGTTCCTTCCTTCACAAATTTATCATGAGAGAAAGGGAAAGAGAATGAAACCAGTTCCCTGGAGAGATTTCAGCTTGCCTGAAGAAAGCAGGTACACACACATCTACACAGGCCAGGCTTATGGCTACTCACCTCTTTGTAAGCAAAAATTAAATTTTCTTCCTCAAGTGTGAGAGCTGATTTCTTCTTAAAACAGGGTTGTTCTTGCCACAGGAAAGCAACAAGAGCATATTTGGGACCACAGACTGAGAAAGGCAGTCCCCTCCACATCAATAATGAAGCCATCCTGCCCGAGGTGTCACTAACACAGGCACAAGGAGCTCACTGCCATTTGCTCTCCACACCCAGTCTCAGGGCTGTGCTTGTTGTCTCAGAGCAGCTTATTGCTGCTCATCTATGGCATGACAGAAGTTCATTTAATAGTATCATAATCTTTAAGAAATTAAAAAAAAAAATAAAAACCTTTTAAATCTGTCTCATGCATGCAACAAAATATATTTTGTGGATTAAGCCTTGCGCCTTTCTGAGCATTCCTCCATCACCTCAAATATCTAATGATCATTTCAGGCTTACTTGTGTAAAATAAACATTTGTAATCTACTAAATACCCAAGGTATTTTTAACCCAGTTCAAGGTTGCTCATCAGGCAAGAATGATATTTGTTTAGAGAATATGAAATACTAATTGTCCTCTAAGTCATTAGGCTCTGCAGATTAAGTAAATGGAAGCTGCCAGAAAACAAAGTAGATGTTTGGGGAAAAGCATTCTCTTAATTTCAAGTGAAAATTGAATCTTTATTCTCATGTCCAAATAGAATCAGTAAAACTGAGGAGGGCAGCCAAGGAAACATGTACTGTACTCCATTTCACTGCTTAAAACAGCTCACACAAGGCATGAGGAACTTCTGCTTTTCCTGTCTCTTATACACATCTAGATGTGTTGTACTGTACTCCATTTCACTGCTTAAAACAGCTCACACAAGGCATGAGGAACTTCTGCTTTTCTGGGGTTTGTTTTTATAATGAAAAGGTATATTTCCCTCCTTAAATTACTTCGATGGGACTATAGAATAATAACACCTTGCCTGAATTTGACAGTCAGTGGTAGGCAAATAAATAATTATTCATTAATTAACCCTCATTTGACAATCTGTTCCAGAAATATCCAGACATAACATTGAATGGTGTGGTTTATGAAACTCTACTGGTTGTCCTGCTTGACATTCTTAATTTAAAAGACTGGTAGTGAATCCTTCTTTCCACTAATTGCTCTGTGTTTATTAAAATCATAGAGCAGCATTTGTTGCCACTGGAAAAATTGTCTTTTGCAAAAACCAGAACTGCAGATAAGACTGAATTGGAATGATAGATTTCACTGCTGAAGTGGGATGAGGTTTTCATGAGATAGGCAAATCAGGCAAATGGAATTCTGAGGAATGTTACAAGCAATCAGATCAGTTAATGCACCAGGCCATCAGCTCCTCAGCTGGTCTTTAATCCCTGGGAAAAGCCCTATGTCTTGATCGCCACTGATTATTTATTTTCAAAGTTTGTCTCGTTTAATATCAGGTTTTCTCCAGCTGTAATGATTGCCTTGGGTTTATCCGATGGAATAGACAAGGAAAGCATCACAGCAGTCCAAGGATAAGATGCAGCTGCCAGTTAAGCAATAACAGGTCATAAAACTAAATTGAACAAATGCATTTTTAACTCTGAGTGGCATGATGACTTCTAAGTGGCTTCAGCATGTACAAACTCTACCCAGCCTGGCTGAACAGATCACTGAACTTGTTTTAATTGCTAAATCCAGAAGTGCAAAGCACAAGTGAGGTTTCCAGAATGTCAACAGACATCTTTTTTAGTCAGCATTGTTGAAATACAAGGGGGTTTCTTACATGAAAAGAAACCCTCTGCAGACTGTCCACACTTTGTGCTCACTGTAACAGACACACAATAAAACATAATCACAAGGAAATAAAGTCAGAATCAACCTGGTAATTGTTTCCCATAGGCCCACATTTAAACTCCTGACCCCAACTTACACTGCTAATGACAGAACCATAATTTAAAGGTCAGAATTCAGAAGCTGTCAGGGCCTGTACATTTCCTATCTTACACTGACGACTCTCTGTCAAAGCTTCACCATTAATACTTCTTTTTCTTTTCAATATTCTGCAGCTCTCTTGAGCCTCTCGACTTTCACTTTTTAATCTTCTTTACCTAAGAATAAAGGTGCAAGACTAAAATTTTAACATTGCAGTCACAGTCTGTAACCCAAGAAAATCCCAGCAGGGTGCAGTTCAAAGAGCCAAATGTGGAGATCTCTGCTCTGTAACTGGGCATGCACAAGTGGGTGCTGCCATAACACACAAACTGTGCTCATCTCTCACCTTATTTCCTCCATGCCATTTGTATTATTAACCCTATTATTCTATGCAACAAAAAGTTGTTTTTGAAGTCAGTATTCAGCTTGTTCTACACAATTTTTATTTTTTTTTCATTTGGCAATATAGCAACAATAAAGATATTTCACCCAGGCTTAAATATGAATTACTTCACAAAAGCTGCTTGCTTGAATCTGTACAGACAGAAATGAAATGAAAGAATGATCAGTTAAAACATTATATTTTTTGTTCCACACACCCCTTTCCAAGCATCCAGCTCTTCTTCCATTCTTATTAAAATTGACAGTCCTTGACAATGATTAGGTAGATTTTCCATTTTAATTAAGCCACTCAGCTTGAAGTGAAAAGTTAAAACATAATGGCACAGAAGCCACTGTATCCTGTAATATGTACCACAGGAACAAACTGCAGAGTAGCATCAAAAGCCTTCCCCCACACCATGTCATAGCTTTGACAGAAAGAGACTACAACTCTGGGAGAAAGTCCGAGAGTCTGATCCTTAAATCAAATTCAGTCTTCACTGCCATCACTCAAAGGACTAAGAGAGCTCTTGGCTCTTGCAGAGTATTGTATTTGGAAGGGGATTTTTGACCATGAGATGGAAATTTGTCCCCCAATAAGGGAGCACATTTATTTTGTGATGCAGGAGATGCAATACTAGCATTTCCCTGTGCCTGTAGGAAACCAGACAGACACTGGCTTAGCTCCAGGACACTTGACAAAGCATATTTGGATTAGAAGCTCAGAGGAGTTAGAATTGAAGGGGAAGTCTCAAATTCCCAAGGGCTTTTAAATTATTGGTTCTTATGTTAGCAATGAAATCCATTTGAAATCAACCGCAATTAGATGGTTAAATAGCAGGAAGACACTTGGATATTTTTCTAGATGTTGGCCAGAAGAAAATTAATCATGCATGTAATTCTGAAAAGGAGATTTACTTCATTGGCCACAGAAGAGAGGGATTGCTCTTTTTAGCAGGAACACTTGTAACAACTGGCCAAGCTGCAGAAACAACATAGTGAAATTGTCCCTTGAAAGTATCCCAGGCTGCTTTTCAGATTTGACAAAGCTTCATCCTTACAAGAAAACAACAGGCTTCCTCACCTGGTGAATTTTCCCTTGGCCCTAATAAGACTATCAGCAAATGCAGAGATGAATTAGAATAGTCATTAAGGAGACAGAGCATAAAAAATGAGCCACAGGAAAGGTCAGAGCAACGAGGGTGAATGAAGAAGAGCACGTGCCCTGTCACTGCTGCTGCAGATGTGAAGGAAACAGCCAAGGGAGAGAAGCAGATGTTCCTCTTAAAGCTGTGCAAATTTCATGGCTGCTTTCAAGGATAATGGAGCAGCCATAGGTGGCAGGAGAGGACATGTCATTACCTTCTGCAGTGCTGGTTAGGCTCCCCCAAGAGCCATTGACTTTAACAGCAATGCTCCACCATCTCCTGTCTGAGGAAGTTAAAGGTGACCTGGTACAGTTGTCACTAGTTTCATTCTTTCCACAAGGATGGTACTCTAAATAAAGCAGTTGGGTTTTCCTCTAGCAATCAACATATTAAAAAAAAATTAAAGCTTTTAACAGTTTTTTCTGATAATATTCTCAAAAAAATAAATTTCAACCCACAGTTCATGCAGAGATTTTTTACCCTTAAAAATTGTTTTGACTTTAACTCACTAGAAAACAGTTTCTGCCAGTGTGGGTGGCTTTTCTTGATCTCAAAACACACATTGCTTTGCAACATTAATTGTCAGAATAGTAGATAGCTTTGAAAATCCATGGACATTGTGAGATTATATTCAGTGTCTTTTTGATACTTCCTTCATCTCAGTGTCTCAGCAGGGACAGGCTGGGAGGCAGCTATGGTTTGCAATAGCTGTTCCTACAGAGCAGCAGCAGTTCCATAATTCCTCTGCAAGACCCCTTGCTGGAAGGTGCTGAGAAGGCAGGAAAAGGTCAGTTTAGTGTGCAGTGAATCCCTGCAGCAGGAGACAGTGACAGCTGCATTGGTGCCACTGTCTGGAATGAGCTGCCAGCTGCTCCACAGCCCCGCACAACACACTTGTGGGATAGCCCATGGAAAAAGACTTCCCTTCCATTCACACCTGCTCAACTCCTGTTATTTTCAAAGCTTCTCAGGATGCTGTGTGGGGTTGGACTGCCTCCCTCACACTGTTCTTTGAGCCTTTAAACGTGGACTTCCAGCAGTCTCTGCTTTAAACAGGAGCTGCTTTCCTGCCTCCTGCTGCTGGGCTCCCTCCAGTGCCCAGGGCAGAGGACTCGTGTCCAGCAGCATCCTCACTGCCCAGCAGCAGGAACCTGCCTGCAATCACATTCATCTCCCTCAGTCAGCACAGCCCAAGAAAACAGCAGAAATTCTGTCTCCTGTCTGGATAAGAGGGAAGGAGACAGTCAGAGAGAAAACCACAGCCACGGCAATTTTTCTTCAGTGAATTTGTACTTATCAGCAGCCCTGAAAGCTCCAGCTCACTGCAAACCCAGCACCTGTCTGAGGGCACTTCCCAACAGCAGCAGGCAGGTCTGGCTTAGGGACAACAACCTGGAGGGAAAAGACTCTATCTCATTACTAATCCATCGAGGCTTCTTGATCTTATGTGATTGCATCTCGTAATTATTTGTGAGTGCCTCTTTCGAGCACAAGAAATTACAAGACTTTCTTTATAGTGACTGTCCACCTTCAGAGCAGGCAAACCTGACCAGTTGAGATTAAACAATATAATTAACAGGCTGATTTCTGCACTACCACTTCCCTGAAGAGAACTCAATTGTCAGCACACTGACAGCTCTGGCTAGCCCAGTTTAATTCTACCTTGGCAAACAGAACTTTAAAGGAAAATAACTCACCCACTTGAACAGCCATGACTTTTCTTTAATGAAATAGCCTGAGTCCTGTAATGCAAAAAATACCTACATTTCTGTATTTAATAAAAATATGAGTTTTGCTTAACAAATATTATAAAATTTTATTGTTAGGGAACAGGCATGGTGGTATTCAACAAGACAAAGCAGAAATAGAAATGGCTTTTCCAAAGTCTTTTGTTATTTTGTATGTAATTAAGTGCCTGCAAGCTTTCTGTTTAAATACTTCTAACAAAGTCATTTACTTTTTACTCCTAAATTACACGTGAAATATGTAGTAATTTTAATTTCAGTCTCCAGCAAACTGCTTCTGAGAATGCAAAAATGGCAGTACAGGATCTAAGGTAAAATTTCCCTTTTAGTTTTGGGCAAAGGTTAAGGGAGAGACACAAAATGTGGAGGACTTAGAAGATTCTAAAATGAGTATAAAAAACTTAGTGGGCTTAAAACAGGAAAATACAGTAAAAGATACATTCCACTGTGAATCAGTGGCTGTGATAAGGCAGGATACATCTAGAAAGAATATTTTAATTCATCCTGAAATCGATGGCAGATGGCCTGAGGTTATCATAAATATGTACAGTTTGGAAGTAGCCTTAGCTGAGAAGGGATCTGGCTTCAGCAACAAAGCCCCAGAAGAGTTCACTTACAAACAAGAAAACAGGTTTCTCTCTATCCTATTCCAAGCACTCTGTGTTCTGTGAGGCTGCAAAATAATGATTTGTCTTTAATCACAATTCAAAACTACACAGCAAACCAGACCAATGAGCTGACAGTAAACGTGCCCAAAATTTGACCTGGCCATGTACAGAGTGTTCCTAACTCCAAGTTATGCAAACCAATATTTACAAGGCTCAGCACCAGAGAGAATTAGACCTTCAGATATTAAAGACTTCATTTAGAGTGTTCTACTTTTACCTGAAGGAAATTTGCCATGCAAGTCTCCTAAAAAAAGGGGAGCACCAGAAACCCAGCACCCACAGTTTCACATGGGGTGAGTAAATTTCAGCTTCACCGGTTCCTCAGAGGCTCTTAACTCTAAAACATCCTAGAGACAAGAGCTGGACAAGTAAAATGTCACAAAGATGTGATTCCCCCCGGTACCAGGATGACTCCAAGGAAGGAAATGTCCACATGGGAGTCCCTGAGCCAAACATTCTTCCCTGCTGGTGGATGGGATAGCTGAGGAAAAGTATGATAATCATAAAATCATCTAATCATGGATAGGTTTGGATTAGAAGGGACCTGAAAAAATCACCTAGTTCCAACCTGCCTGCCCTGGGAAGGGACTCCTTTCTCCAGATCAGGTTGCTCCAAACCCTCTCCAATCTGGCCTTGGACAGTTCCAGGGATGGGGCAGCCACAGCTTCTTTGGGCAAGCACCCACACAGTCAAGAATTTCTCCCCAATACCCCATCTAAAGCTGCTCTCTTTCAGTTTGAAGCCATTCCCCCTTGGCTTGTCACTACAGGCCTTTGTAAATTAGTCTTTTATCGTCTCTCTCATACCCCCCTTCAGTCCTCCCAAGGGTTTCTCTCCACAGAGCCCAGAGCACAGTGTTCTGATGGACCCAGCTGGCAAATGATTTCCAGAAAAGAGCTTGGAGGTTTCAAGTATGTCTTCCAAACTCACTGCAGCAGTGGGGCACCTGAAGGCCTGAATTTCATATGAATTCCACTCCCTACAGAAGTTTTAGGTATAATTACCTTAAATTTCAAGTACCTTACTTATCAATAGCAAAATCTCAGACCACCAACACCCTCCTTTCGCTACAAAGGCTGCCCTTTTTCACTCCTCCTGAAACCTATTGAACCTGTGAGCCAGGGAGGATTTGTTCCCAGTGTGTCCTGACTTCACATTTATTCTTTCACACAGGCAAGGCACTGAGAGCACAGAATTGCCACCTGTGGGTATCTTTTACAAGCGAGGGAACAGCAGGGTGTGTCAAAAGAAGAACTCAGCTCCCTTCCTACTGAGAACTATTCCACTTTTCAGTTTGTACTCATTAAATTCCACTAACTATTAGACATGAAATCAGACATGTTATTTGGCAACTAACCTGACATCTATTTGCAATGGTCTAGAAAAAAACCCAGCATTATTTCTCCTTCAGGAAAGCATTTTGGTCTCTAAGATTAAAAGGTGCAGTCTTTTGAAAATCATAACTCATTTCTCCTTTCATTTATTTAGGATTGTTGACATTTTATCAGGAACTTCAGTAATATATTGTTATTCAAAAAACACTGAAGTTGGGTGAGAGAGAATAGATTTCTATTTCTTCTAGCATTCCTGTCAGTTGAAAAATAGAAAAAAAAAAATTTAGGTAACTTTTTACACGTCCATCAAATTTCAGAAAAAAATCTGGTCAGTAGAGAAGAAAAATCTGTTAATCTAGACCCCATAAAACCTGAAAATACTGCAAGTGCAGAAACAAACATGTGCATGAAACAACCTTGTCAAAATTGGGACTACCCTCTTTAAAAGGGTTTCTCACCTCATATTTCTCCTTCCTAGCCTTATGAGAACAGAGCTATGACTGATCATGATTCACAGCTTAAAGCACAGGTGAGTTTCATGTGAAGGGGGGGTGGCAATTACCAGGATGAATAGATTCTGTGTTAGAGATCCAGCATGATGCCAGTCCCACCCATTAGCCTTTGTCAGCTTCTGAGTAATTTTAAGCATCGGTGTAGGGGTGGATTATAAGGCAGTTCATGTTTTATGGCACACAGACCATTGGGGGAGTCTGTTAGGAATGGAGAACAGCTTTTTTTGCAGGATTCTGTAAATGGTTTCCTCAGGTATCTTCACACAGCGAGGTGCTGCTCTCATGGAGGCTGAGCAGGGACCCTTTTCTCTCAGCTGACACCTCAGACCATACAACAACATGGAAAGTGATGAGTTAAAATACTGAAAAACAATCCTGGAGCAGGGAGTGACCAGCTTCTGGCTAGAGGCAGAGAGAAAACACAGGACCTGTGCTGCTTTCAGCAAGCAATCAGGCCTGGGTGTAAAGGTAAATGCCACATGGTTTGTGTGCTGTCTTCAGAAGCACTGAACCAAGACAGGCAATTAGGCAAAATGAGAATGGACTCAGTGAAACAATTTGTTATTTGTTTATTATTCACTAACATCTGATAGAGACTCCACAGAAACAAAATCCCTTCCTGGAGGTCTTTGCCTTGCTTAGAACTCATTACCCCAGAGACTGGAGATATCACTGATGCTATTTTAATCCACTAAGCTGCTGTTGCTTAGCTATGTGGCAAGGCTTATAAAACTCTGCTCTGCACAAAGCAAAATCTTCTCTCTCCTGGCAAGAAGTCCTTGAACTTGGTTTGAATCTCTAGCAAGTCAGACTATGGCAAAATGACTAGTCATAATAGCAGTGCAGGATAATGCCTTATATTTCCAAATTTGAGGTTTTGCTGTAGTGTATTAGTGCACATCCAGCAGCTCTTGTCACCAATAATTACTATCCCACAGCAACTACACTAAAGTACCCACCAATTAACTAATTTCATTTTGACAGTTTTAGAAGCAGAAGAGGAGAAATATTGATGTCTCCGAAGCACAGTCAGCAGCTGACACACATCTTCTCTCTATCCAAAGGAGCTGCTGTCAAATGAATTGCTTAAAAAGGTATTTGAGGTGGTTCTATAGAATACAGCAAAGATGCACTGCAGAGCCTCCTGCAAGTATTAATTCTTGGGGTGCTATTAAGGTTGGTACAAATGGAAAATACTCCTTGATGGCAAGAAATGACAACCTGAGAAAAGCAGCATTTAGAGATGGCCAGTGTTTTAAAGGCTGAGCAAGTTTTGAGAATAGACATTTCCTCTAAAAAATAAAGCAAATCTTGACTTTTTCAGCAATACGCACTAAATATTTAATAAGGGATCCTGGAGCTCAGGAAGGTTTAAGACACTGTGTTAGAATATTGAACTAATAAGCTCCTCCAGTAAGCCTCTAAATACGTATAGTTAAGCATTACCTAGTTTATTTTAATTATTTAACACAGAGACTGAAGGAGGTTAATGTGACCCAGAGGACTTGTTTATGTTGAAAACTATTGCCTCTCCTTACTCAAAAATCTGCATGCTGAGCTGCATCAGAGCACAGAGCTACAAGGGAGCCATAAGGAATAGAGGTTTACAGCTGCCTTCCAACACCAGGATGGGAGTGTTTGCACCAGGGCTGTGCCTGCATGGAGACACAGCCCATAAACAAAGTCAGGCCCATTAATTTTATTTACATCACTTGGAAAACTAATAAACTTAAGTTAGAGGTATAGCTGAGAATGCTCTAGATGATGGGGGTTATTGCTTGTTTCCAAAATTTAGTTTTAGAAATATAAAAGTCCTCATAATTTACTCTTCAGTTCACAAATCCTAACAGCTAGTGGTCCTTCTCTTTCTTCAGGCTATGGACGATACTTCACTTGGATCTTCAGCCAGGTCCTCCAGCTACCAGAGGAGAGAAAGCTGCCTTCACTAAGCCACAGAAAACAAAGAAATAACTCAAACCACCCTGGGAAATCCAAATGATAGAGGATAGGTACTAAACATTATGGAGAGAAAACCGGCTTTGCAGTCTTCCACATCCATACAAAAAGGAGGAGATGAGGGAAAGGCAACTATTCATGGCCCTCATGAGGGAAGAAGGGGAATAATCCAGTTTAAGCAATGCCAACTAAAACCCAGCATATTCACCTGGATATCTCTTCTTTAGAAAGACTAATAGCTAGTCTTGCTTAAGTAAAAGGCTTGAGTTTCATTTTAACTGGGTATCTCATTTATCAAAAGAAATCTTGTTCAACATTTGTCCTTGGGAATGCCAGCACAAGCTGAGGCTTATGCTCCTTCTTACACATGGAATGTAAAATCATCCATCTCATGCACAGGATAACGTGCCAATGGCAAACATGGCTTAGCTCTGCAGTGTCTCTGTCCCACAGCAATGTTCAGAGCCATCATTTTGATTCTATAAACTGGTATTTATAAAATAAAGGTTGTTAACAAACTAAGGAGAAAAGCCACTGAGAGCAGAAGTCAGGGGAATCAGGTGGCAGAGGGAAGGCACTGGAGTTCACTGTGCTAATGGAGTCATATGCACTCAGAAAAGAACATATAATGAAAATTTTGCATATGTGTTTCCTAGAAACAAAGAATCCTCTGTGCTACAGCAATCCTATCAGCAGATCCACGCACAAAGCTCTGTGCTGCTCTACCTTTGGAGATCTACTGGCTTAAAACTGCAGAATCCTGCCCAAAAGGATGGTGAACCCCTATTTCAGCTTCACAAGAGACCTGCTCTGCCAGGGGTGAGCCCTTCTCACCACCACCATCACCTTCCTGGAGGTTGTAAACACGGGTGACCATGACTGTGCTTTGATTCTAACTCATTGCTCTGCTTGGGTGAAAGGTGTGGTATCCTTAAACCTTCAGGAGATCCAGGCACCTAAATTCCAAGGCTCTTCAATTTCCAAGATTTAAATAAGTTTGGGTTTGTTCTTTGGAGCTTTGCCCTCTAGAAAAACAGAGCTTCATGAAAATTACACAGTAATCTCACAGTAAAAACAACCTGATTTTCGAACAAAGCTGAGGTAAAATGATGCAAAACATCCAAGTAACATCAACATCATCTTCAATCACCTAAAAATCTCAGTACTGAGGAAATCAATGGGGCAGAAACTCATCCACACAAAAAGAATATAATAATTAGTGATTCAAATGTTTTATCTGAGAGTGAACCCAGGGGGTACTGAGTCTTTTTTAACCCCAGTCCTGAATAAAAATAGCATGCTTAAGTCTTAATTTTGTTGGCTTATTTTTCCTTTTCTGCAGGAATTTCATTAGTGCTTTCCTTTAAAGCTCTCCCAGAACTCGGTTATGTGCCCGGAGAGCTTTTAAAGGAAAAGCGCTTACTCGCTTGGCATCTCCCTCCAGCCCCTCCTAGCTCTAATTACAAGGTACAGATTAAAAATACAAATTAGTTCTATCATTGCATCCTCGGCCTTTTGGGAAAAAAGAAAATAAAAAAAAAGGAAGGAAAAAAAAAAAACCAAAAACACATACAGCAAAAACATAAATAAAACCCAAAGAAAAAACAAAAACCAAAAAAAAACAACAGTGGAGCATCCAACCTAAGGTAAAATGTTGAAGTCAGCAGCTTGTACTGGGAGAGGGGGAAGAAAAGATGAAGCCCCATTTAAAAAAAAAAAATTAGTACAAAGCTCACATGCCCGTGGCAGTCCTGCTTGAGTACAAGGCTGTGCAGCATGCAGGTGACATAATTAGGTCACTGGGGGCAAGGCTTCTTAGAACTATTATATAAAGAAATCCATGAAAGTTCTCAAATTACACACCTTCCAGGTTTCAAGGTTCAAAAGAGCAACTCTGCAAGCAACCTGGTGTAAGTCCTTCCTGGCAGTACAAAGCATTGCTGTTCTATGATCTTGTGAACTAGTTGCTTTCCATCATTCTGTTCTCAGCTTGAAATTATTTATGGGATCCTGCTAAACATATTTTATAACTTTGTCACTGAACACAAAACAACATTAAAGAAATTAAAGGTGAGCTACTATTTATGTTTCCCTGTAATTTGAGGATGAGGAATAACATTGTTCATGTAACAAATGTGACTAATAAGAGACTTTCCAGGTGGGATTTTCAGAAGACTCTTAAGGGAGCACTGAAAGCAATGACCTTTTCCTGTTCAGCATTTGCTGATGATATCTAATGGATGATATTTAATCCAGTGGATGATATCTAATTCATGATATCTCAAAGGGTTAATATCTAATAATCAAAATTTAATGGAACCCAAGTGTGATTGGATGCTCACACCTGAGAACAGCACAAGTTGTGCTGGGAGGGATGGACCCCAGTGTTTGGGGCATGGTCTGCACTGACAAAAACCTCTGCTGGCCCAGCACTCTCAAAAATAATTGGGGAGTCACTGTAAAATAACATCTGTCCTTTAGAACTTTCAGTCCTTCAGGGCTAAGGAGTGTTTGAAATTCAAGGTGCACACATGGTTCCCCATTAGGAAAGCACTGTGAAATAGAGTCTCACTAAACTCAGCAAACCACAGCAATCTCCTGTTCTCTGCAGCTGTCCCAGTTCCATTTACTCTGAAGCATTTCCTAATCAATTCACAACATGCTGGACTGTTGGATTGACAAATATCAGAATAAACAAGAGCAAATTGAAATGGAACCAACCAAAGAGAAGAAATAACTTGCTTAGGACAGAAACCAAGTATTGTTCTTATCAAATGTAGCCAATCCCAATATTGGGAACAAGACACCAGCATCAGGATGAGCTTAACAGCAGCCTGTCTACACCAGTGTTACCACTGCATAAATCATCTCTTGATTACACTGCACCATTTCATAATGAATGTACAGGACCAACTCCCAATACACTTCTAAGCTGTGCCCTTAAAACTTCCAAACTCCCCTAAAACTCCCCAGTTTCATTTGAATTATTTTATGTGTCTGCCAGCTAGAGCTGTTCTGTCCTCTCCATGGATATTCCATCTTCTGTCACCTGGAGCATACACAGCACTCTCCCACAGGGCCAGGCACAGACCTAGATTAATAATGCTAATGAAATATCTTCCCTGGATGGCACAATTAACCCTAACTAAGGGAACCTCTTTATTTTTAAAAAATTCTCCTTCAAAGTAATTTTTCCTTTAGGCTTTTAAGCCAACCAGATAAATCCAACAGCTGGGAGAGTCATGTAAATCAAAGAGCCCCAATTTCCATAGTGCAGCATCAGATAATACATTCAGCCAGTGCTGGTGTTGATAAGTTTGAAAGAGTTTTGTGCCACTGTATCTGCAAGCAAGTTCAGAAGGAGGTGAACAAGTTGCCAAAATCTTGTTTCATTCCAAGATTAAGGGCTGTAACAGAGGTCGAGCCTGTACCACCTCCAAGCCTGCATTTTTTTTTCCATATAGCAATTTTCCTCACTTCATTGTCTCCATATTCTTGCCTGAAACCATCATAAAGACCTGTGGCTGGGATTAAGTCTCTTCTACATATCCAAAAGGAAATGCTGTGGATTTACTGTTAATAATTCAACATTTATTGCCCTGCTGTTCTAGGGAAATAATCTGTTCTGATCTCATATTTCCTGCTTGCAACAAACACCACTATCATTGCAACCACTTAATGCCATATTCACACCCTAGTAAACACAAGTATTTTCTCTTAAACTTTGAACCACCCCCAGAGTTCTAAGTTGATACTTGCTAAAATATATCTTGCTGTCAGCTACAGTATTTACTAATTAGCCAAGAACAACTTTAAAATATGCATTGACTCTCAACATTTAGTTGCAAGGGACCAGATGCTAAAAATTAAAAGGCTCCATTTGGTTGATTGAAGTTGAGGCTCTACTTAGATACCCAAAATGTTACTAACATTTGAATTTTAACTTTTGTGAGACTTTTATCATGTAGAAGAGAGAGCCTTAACTGCACAAATCTCTTTTCTGTCACAGTACAGAGTCTGCACACAAATAGCTAAAAAATACAGCAGTGACACTGAGGTGAACTGCCCACACTTTCATCCTAATAAATTGTTATCCTTGGAGTTGAGCTAGATCTCATTTAAATACTGGCACACATATAAAGTATTGCAGGTCCAAGCACTAAGCATAAAATCATGACATTTTGTTATGAAACATTTAGTTATTATGTACATTTATAAATGCTACACATCTTGATGCTATACAAGATGCTGTTACAAATTTTAAGAAACATAATTTACATTTTAAATAGACTCAGAAATTCAGATATGGCAGGATACTAACATGAGGATTGTGGGTCTGCTCAAGGTCAAACCTAATTACAAACCCAGCTAAGATGAGGATCATTTTTTAAGCAGCGCGAAATTAAATTATTTGTCAGCACTATCAGGCAGTAAATACCTGCCTGTTTTAATTGCTATTGATACAGCCTAATAAAACTTGGAAAGGAAATGCTCAGGCTCAATTTCATTTCCCTTCCCAGGCCAAGATCAGCCAGCCAAGCAGCAGGTTGGGCTGGTCCTACCCACAGCAGGGCCATGTCCCCTTCTCCCTGCTCCTGGAAAATCTGCACAGCAGCACAGCTCTTGGACACCCAGGAAACTAAAGACTGAGCTGTGCCTCTCCTGGATACACAGAGGCAAATAAAAGATTAAGCAGAGAGAAAATTCCATGGAAAGCCAGCTGTGGGGATGCGCTCTAAGGGGAGCTGCTGCCATCCAGCGGGGCTCAGCGCAGGCAGAGCTGGAGAGAGAGCCACGGGCACAGGGATGCTCCTCCTGCACCTCCCCGGCCTTGCCCAGCTCGGCTCAAGCTCGCAGAGAAAGTAAAATAAAGCAGGTGCTGAAAAAGAGGCCCCTGTAAGAGTCTGCTCCTTCTGCACGAGGGTAAAAGAGGCACCTCCTGCCCGGACTTGCTCCTGGCGCTGCCCGAGAAATCGCTCCATTGACTCCATCCTCTTCCATCCTGCAGCTCCTGAGCTGCTTTAAGATGCTGGAGCTGAGAGAGGAATGGAGACACAGAGCTTTGTAATGTGCAGGATCCTATCTATCTCACATCAGCACAAATTCCAAGTCTTCAGATCTAGAATTTCATTGCACTTAAAATGGAAGTTCAGCACACACCTTGCATAAACCCATTTGAAAGATCCTAGTGGCTGCTAATCTGCTGTGATAGGTATCTAAATATCTTGTTAAATCTAGCTTTAAAAGCCTGTATCTGGCTTGTTTCAGTACTTGGGAGAATATATGTGGAGCAAAATGAGACTTTGATATTCTGCTATCTACTTATCATCTCCTCATAGATAACAGAGGGGCTAAAAACTTGTAAATTATAGCATAACATTTTCATTATCAACATCATTACTTGTGGATGATGAAGCAGAGACAGTGACAACGATTTAAAGCCAACTGAAATTGTCAGGGTACCGTCTACAGGGAAATTTATGAAGATAAATTTCTGATGCTAATAGGACTCCACAGCAAGACATCAATGGCACAAACTCCTCCAAACCAAGGAGAGTGGGAGGGAAGCAGAGGGAAAGTGGGCTGACTTGGGACCAGGAAAGAGGAAAGGACAAAGCTTTCCTGAGCAGTTTAGCTGCAGAATCAGTACTCTGCTCTGTGAGAATGTGAGATGCTGCTGAGACAGAGGAACAAGTGTCAGTATTTTCTTATACCTTCGTGTTTCCTGTAAAATTGCTACAAGAAACATAAAATGATTGTTTGTCCACTTTTAATTTAACCCATCTTTAAATCCCTCTACACAGAATTCTCCAGTGGTGTAGCAGTCAACAAAGAAGTGGATGATGCTTTATTTTTGGTGTATGGGGGGACACAGGTGAACTGTGACTCATAAGCAACACTTACCAGTACCTGATATTCAACTACACCGCTGACAGAATGGGAGAATTATAATTCACATTTCATCTGGTTGGATTATCTTGGGGGTTTTGTAACAGTTGGAAAGCCTGACACGTTGTCCTCCCTGTACAGTCAACCTCCCAGAAAAGCAGGGGCACAACCAGAACTCCTCCACTCTCCAGAAAATCCTGAGTGCTATAAAAACCACTCCACTGGAGCCACAGGCAACAGCCAGGGCTGCCCTGTAATTACAGGCTGTACATGTCACCAAGTCAGCTTTTACAGGGAGTCTGCAAGGGTGTCTGCCTTGATTTGCTGCCATATGTTCAGTCCAGCTCTGTCTGAGCAAGACACCCAGTGACTGAGTGCTTAATTTCAGGAGGACTCATTTAGGATAGCTGTGTTTTGTCAGTAAAGAAGTATCCCTGATTTGCCTCTGTACCAAAACACAGTGAGCCCACTGACCTGTTAAAAAAGTTAATTGGAACATTAAAGTCCTGATAATTCACACACCCCTACAAACAAGACTTGCACAGCACCTAACATGAAGAATAAGCTGAGCTTTGCACATCCCTACTGTGTTACTTCTCAGGTGCTTTTTAAACTTTAGCACTTATTTGGATGCAGGACCTCAGACTTAACTGAAAATGTACAATATATTATTTGATTCTAGTCAAGAGGTTATGTAATCATTAGTGCAGACCTATTTATCTCCCCCTCGTTTCATCATTCTGGAATTTAAATCTATTTTTTTGAATTTCAATTGGCTTATCAAGTGTTCAATGACATCATGAAATCCTCTCTGCACTGAAAGGGATTTCTGCCTTTTTTCTTCCTTGAAGACTCACGTCCTGTTCACTCTATCATGCAGTCCTTTCACAAAGCAGATAGCTTAACTCATCAGATTTATGTAAAAAAGACTAAATAGCTCTCATTGCCCCAGAGAGCACTTTGCAATTGGATGCTGTTTTTACACACACTCTTACTGAAGCATGGTGTTTATCCTTGTGATTTTCATAGTGATTCCTTTTTATATTCAGAATTACTTTGTGATTTTCATAGTGATTCCTTTTTATATTCAGAATTACTCTGTTTCATGTTTTATTTAGCCTGTGTTATGATGTGGATGATCCCTTCTCTGCTGGAGGCCAGTTCTTGCTGCCCCTCAGCTCCAGGTACACAGGTGCTCCCTGTGCTTCACACTGCATGAAACGAGGGTCAGCCAATGGGCACACAATGCTTGTGCTCTCACCTCACTCACCTGAGACTCTAGGACCCCATTTCTTCTCTCCCCATCCCCAGAGCCACGTAGAAAACCAGTTTCTCCTCACCATGCTAATATAAGATCAGTGGCAATTAGCAATATCCACTCAGTGCAACCATCTGCTGAGACTGCCACAAACCAGACATCTCTCCATGGCTTGTCCCCTGACTGAATTCATCACTGCACAACAAGCAGCTTTCCCTTGGTCAAGGAGTGACCCTGCTAATAATATTTATCATCTAACAGATCTCAGACTGAAAGGTCATGTCATATCTCACAAAAAAATTATAGTGAGCAAAACCTAATAAATAAGAATAAATGTCCTTTCTTTGCAGTGCCTTTTGACCAGCTCAGCTAACAGACTGGACTGAGAAATGCTGGAAATAGGTTCAGGAAGGAGCTCCCCAGCCCCTTGCCAGCTCTGACAGGTGTGTGCCTGTGCTGGCCAGCACAGTGCAGTGATGGTATTTGAGGGGGTTGTTTGCACAAATCACAGCCCAGCCACCAAGTCCCAGGCAAGGTAATCTAAACCTGACCCCTGGCTCTGTCCTTTAACCTGTTGGCTCCCAAGACATGGAAGTGTTCACCAGGCACACAAGTGTTTTATCCCCCATCTCTTCATAATCACACTTCCTTTGTAAAGCAGTTCATGCTGCTGACAAACACCTTCAATTGCTTTGATTTGGCTGCCAGAGGAGTTCCCCCAGCAGATCACCACTTATTTAGGCTGCAGAATTTGGGGCAAAGACATTTCTTTTTTTGGAGAGATGGTACAGAGAAAATGCTGAATCACCTTTATTCTCTGATAAACTGGTCCTTCTGCAGCCATAGTTCTTTTTAATGCTGCTTTGATGCCATTCTTGCTACAACCAAAAGAAAAATAGAAATGATTTTGCAAAAAAACCTACTCAGGTTCTGGGTTTGATCCAGAATTCAGTCAATCCAAATCCCTTGATACTGGGGAAGGGTCAGGAAAATTCTTTCACAGTCACTGCTGGATTAGATTTGTTGCCCCAGAAGAGGAAGTATTTTCAGAGTAAACTCTCTTTTGTCTCTAGCTTGGCACAAACTACCATGTGATGCAGTCTGATAAAAGGATGTTTCATTACATTAGCATAGCAGACTTATTTGTCAGTTGCAGACTAATTATCTTGGCTCCTTGTCTGGGGACTGTGGCATCCCTTGCAGTAAATTGCATTTTGCTGAGGGCAGCAATTTTACTCCATTTCTAAAGAATGTCAACACAAGGTTGTGTGGCCTTTTGTATTTCCAAATAAAATATTAAAAATGGGGGGAGAGAAAAGTAGCCCATGTGTCACAGTATTTCAGAGTGAAACATCAAGCTATTGCTTTTTTTTATATCATTTAAACAACAAACACCATTAAACATGGGTCTGATAATAAAATCCATCCTATTGTCTCCATATTTCTGAAACCTTGGAAGAAGAACAAAAGCTAAAAAATTAACTCTATGCAAGTAAATTATTAAACTGTATTGTCAGCAGCCATTCCTAAAAACAGACAACAGAGTTGGACACCCAGCCAAGCAAGTGACAATCCCAAAGAGCAAACTTCCTTTTAACAATATCCATTTAGAAACACTGAAAATAAAATTATCAGCTACATTTCTTTCCCCTCAATGACACAACAGTACCAATTTCCAATAGGGTGCATGTAGAGAACAGCAAGGATCTCTTTCTGCATTCCAGCTCTTTTAGATGAGAAATTTCAGTTGACTTCATTTTGGTTGGGGTTATTTTTTGTTTTGCTTTATTTTTTCCAGTTGGAGGAATACCAGCATCTGCTGAAAGGACTCAGTGGACAGAAATCATTAGCACAGCCACAGTTCATGCCAGACTCAACTCTTGTTGCTGGGGTGAGTTACGTTTGATGCCACAGCCAAGGATGACAACAGATTTCAACTGACATCATATGCTCTTTTCTCAAGTTATATTCTGATTTGGTGTTAATATTTTCAATAAATTATGTTTTCTAAAGACAAATCTGAGGAAACTTAGAAGTAACAAGTGTCAGTGCTGACACACAGTGTTGAGATTTTCCTGTTTGGTCTCCTCTGAAAAGGGCATCTCCTCAACATGGCAAGCCAGGAGACACTTTATGTCCCTTTCAGAGACAACCCAAGGACACAAACAAGGTCAGAGTCTGCTCTTGATCAGCCTTACTTCCTGTTATGCAGAAGGAAATCTCCTTAGAAAAGAAAGGAAGCTGTAGAAGAAGGGATATCCAGAGCACAAAAGATGCTTTAAGGTTTTGCACCCAATCTGAAAATAAAATTAACACAAAAGACTACCTTGGTACATTTAGATTTTTGGTTTCCAATCACTTTAAATTTCATTTTTGCTATCAGGCAAAACCAGCCAACGTGATGCAACACCCTACAAACAGCTATTAACACACCCAGGTCTGCTAAACATAGATCCTAGATCTATGTTTATAGATCTACTCCAGCTAATTTGCAATAGTTTGTGCAGAAAAAGACATCAAAATAAATCTGCCTGTTCCAGAATATTCACTGTATCTTAAGATGCTACTTGAAGAAAGTGCAAGTATAAAACAGAACTGGTATCAGGAGGATGCAAGCAGAAAATAAAGCTAACAGAAATCTTGCCTCACACCTACCTGGTCATTATTTCTCAAAATAACAACATAAATCAAAAGACCATTCATGGACTGCAAGGCATGTGGATGATATCCATAAGGAAAGCAATAGGTGGAAATAAAGGGAATAATAAATAAATAAAGGCCTAACACTAAGCCATGGAACTGTTGATCCTAGAATTTCCCGCTCATAATTTCTGGCACTTCTGGAGTTATTGTTAAAGATTGCCACCCTGGAAGATAATGAATGTCAGGTGTAGCTTCCATCTCCAGTGTGACGAGGAGAGATTACCCTGCTGAAGCCTACAAGACATCTTTAATCTCCTGATTTAGAATCCATTGTCTGCTATCAGTTGTCACTCTCCTGAAGGAATGCGAGAATGCCACCAAACACTGAAAAACAGCTGCAGCAAAGGGCTACCAGCAGCAATCCCCAGGTGCTCTGCCAACAAAACACTTAAATGTTAGTAAGGAAAAAAAAAGAAAGAAAAATTCCTTCTCCAGGTTCTTCCATTATTAATTAAATGTTCACTGGTTTCCAAGAAGAAATGCTTGCTCAAATGTGTCCTTGAAACCAGGCATATCAACACCACAAACTTTCAAAGTTAAAGTCATGGGGCAGCTCTCTGGAGGGGAGAACACTGTGCTTGGCACAAGAGCAGAGCTGGGCACTTCTTGGAGTCAGAGTGGAGCAGTTGGGCCACGTTTGATGCCACAGCCAAGGATGACAACAGATTTCCTGCTCTTAAATACAAGGTGAGTATTTTGTACCCACCCACAGCCAAGTGGGTAAATGAAAGCCACCATGGAGTGTCAGCCTGTCCTAGGCTGCCTCTGAGCCACCCTTCATCAGGGAGCACAGACAAAACCAGACAGCCTAAACCACCAGAAACTGCCCCATTTCCAGGGACATGCATTCAAGCCTGTGCAGACACTCATTTGGGATGAAAGGCCTTACAATTATGGTGAAATGGGACTTTTTTGGGGCAGGCTCTGCACTGCTGTCACAACCAATGGAACTGAAAGGCAGCACAGCTCAGCCAGCGAGCACAGACGTGGTGATCAACAGAAAAACAGGCCCTAAAACAGTTCCCATCCTTCAAAACAGCAGTCATATGCCAAGCACTAAATGGTGAATTCTGTGACAATGTCTGGTTTAAGTGTTAGTGAAATCATAACTATGAAGTTTAACTTTTCTGCTGAGACATATCCAGAGCGGGCTGGAAACTAAATCACAGAAGAATCACAACCTCCCACTTCGGTGGGGTCAGGACTTCATCTTAGGCAGGTCTTTTAATCATTTCAGAGCAAGGAACTCGATGTAAGTCCTTTACATGTCAATCTCTTGCCTTCATCACTCTGGCATCCATCCTCCTAAGGACTCAGTGTATTGACCTCCACGTAAACCCAGAACAGAGCACGTGCTGCTTTCTGTTGTGTCACTTCTCTCAAGTGAACACCAAGGACAAGATCTTCTCCATTCTATTTGTGGATTCACGCTTATCCAACCATTTATTTCTCACACTAGCACAAGGCTATCCATTTGCAATGTAATACTTTTTTTCTGTTATCAGATCTAAGTTTGGGAGAAGTAGATGTAAAAGAAAAGACACAGAGTAAAGAAAGCTTTCCTGCTTAGAGCTTTGGTCAATGGAATATAAAGATTATCTTTAAGGCAGGCAGCAGCCATGTAAAAACAAATGATGCTGTCAATGTAAAATGAATAAAATAAAGACAATATTTTCACAAGCTTTCCCCAATGGCTTTAAAATAAGGTCACTTTGGTGCTGCAGGAAAGAGCTTGGTATCAGCCTCCTGCTCCACAGTTTGACACACTTGGCCTGGCCATTTGTATTAAATGAGATTCTGTCTTCTTTTTATTACAGAATTCCTCCCTCCCACTTTTGATACAATGACATTTGATACCTAAACCTGCACATTTACCAGTTTGTCTGTAATTCTCCCCCTCCCACCCCTCAGCTCCCAGGAATACACCAATCTTTTCACATGCTATCACATTCCGTGCAGTTAAAGTGTACATTCTTGGAAAAATGACACCAGAAGCTACATTTTACCCTAAAAAATAATAAACCAACACTGAATTGTTACTTACTGGTACCATAGCTATGCATCTAATTTAAAGCCATTGTCAAAGTCTGTCACATATATTAAAAGGTCTCATTTTTATTTAAGGAAGAAATTAAAAAAGAAAAATATTTCTTATGCTTTTTTTTCCCTCCTCAAAAATGAGTATACCAGCAAACTTCACACAGAGAATTCTGCTCCTTTTTGTCTTAAAGGGAACCTATTTCTCAAGTGAATTGCCTTCCCTACCTTATTACTTGAAGAGATTACAGTCAGGGTTGTATATTGTAGCCACCCTATATTTAGAAGCTGGGCAATAAACCACATAAATAGCACACTGAATAAAACATTAAGACATAAAAGGAGTTAAATAGAAGGGCTAAAGCTTATTGTGCAGTAACCATGTCTGACCCGTGGAAATACAAAGGGCTCATAATTCAAGTTAGCAAAACGTGGAGTTGGGATTTAAATCAGGGGGAAGCTGGGTGGCTGAGTGTCAGATCCCCTTCCACAGCCTTGCAGGGCCCTCTGGTGGAAACGGGAATCCATCTCACAGCTGCCCAAAAGCACTGCCAGGAAAAAGGATGCTCCAACCCCAAAATAAGAGAAGAACAGGCAGCATGGGTTTTCCCCTGTTTTCTTGAAAACAGCAATATTTCTCATACAAAGCTGCATTTTTCAGCTCTTTCAGAATTTCTCCTCTGACTCCAGTGGGGACAGAGTCTGTCCAAAAGCCCTGAAAGCAGAGAAAGGAAGTCCTGAAAGTTGTGGAAAACTGCAGTTGATGTGGAACATTCTGCCCGAAAATTTAGGCCCTCCAGCAGAGCTGGAAACATTTCAGGTGAGCGTGGTCACATAAAAGAGTCTCCAAAAAGCCAAGATGCAGCAGTAACTCATGGCAGAAACTGTGCCAGCTCAGGGTCTGCAGGGCCAGCCCTCACACCAGCTGACCTGACAAAATGTCTTTTCAATTCTTCTTCATTTGTGACTTGGAGCAGAGAGGTGGAAACAAATCTTTTCTGCTACCGAATGTATGTTGCTTCATCCAACACAGCATGGAATTGATCATGGTATTAGGTACTCAAGAGCCTGAAATACTGCCTGGTTTTAAAAAAAGAAAAAATAAAATGAAGTAAAATTGGTGCTTATGGTTCCCTTAGTTATAGTCAGGGCAAAAGGGAAATTCTCCAGAAGGGAATTCACAGCAACAAAGTCAGATGAACATTCTCATGTTTCTTCTCCACACAGATATACAAGAAGGCTGCTAAAATAATCTGCACAAGCAGCATCTTCAATGCTCTAATGGTGATGAGAAGGGAAATTTCTCCTCTGCCTTTTGACTCTGTCATTCAGGACAATTGCAGTGTTCCAAGGAAAAACAGGCTGTGGCCTCCAAGCTGGATTCAAGACCCAAACTGCTCCAAGGCAAGGGCAGGACTGGCTTGCAGGACTGAACAGCTCTCCCCTGACAGGTATTTGATGGTGGTGAATATTTCAGAGAGCAGAAGAAAGGACCAGGTCTGTCTTACACTTCATTACAGTGTAGAGGCTTCCATTGTAAGAGAGATTGTTCAATGCCATTCTCTCCCACTTTTCAGGAGCTATTCAGGATGGTTATTGGGTCCATAAGATCCAGTCTCTGTCCCTGCCTGAATAGGGCAGACAGCTGTCAAATGTCATTTTTTTCAGGCACCATCTAACATGACCTAGGTCAATAATTGTCTTTTCCCAGATTGGGCTCCTTAATAAAATGGCAATATTTTGGAAAGAAAAAGTCAATTCCCACTTTTCATCTTAAATTCTCTTGTCTGCTCTTAGTTACCAAGGTTGCTTAGCTGTAGCAAGCACACACTCATTTAAAGATGCTGATGATGTCAAGCAAATCACTGGAAACACACTGATTTGTCAGGAGCAGACACAACCTGCTCTGAAAAAGCAGCTCCTCTCAAAGCATCCCAGGCTGGGCACCTCATGCCTCCCAGCTCAGCAGGTACCTGTCAGGTGACAGCTGCTGGACCTAAAGGACAAAGCCTTTGCTGAACCCAAAGCTTGGAGTCATTCCTCTAATGTGCTTCAGGACATTTTACTTTGCAAAATGTAAATGCTGCCTATTGACTGCAAAAATTTTATCTCAATTGCTATCCAAGAACATGCTAATTTGTATGAAATAAATGAGGCTAATTATTTGCTTTCCACAAAACTGGCTCTGCTAAAAGCTCTGAATTATTTGCTTTCCTGATGAACAAGGCAGCACCTTGCTCACATAATAGATTCCATCAGAGATTTGATTATCCATTAGAAGGTCAATCTATGTGTTGTGTCAAGCAGCAAGGATGAGATGAGGCTGGGAAACACAGGTCCTTTGAGGACAGACCCCTAAACCTTCTATATCCTCTACAGTGCCAGGAATCAGATGTAGGGAGCTGGAGAATCAAAAATGGCATCACTGCTTCATCTACCACATGGAACCCAAGTGGGATGGGGGACACTTCAATGTACAAAGGAGGGAAACTCACATTTGGGGAAGAACAGGACACCACAGTCTAAAAAGCTGCATGTAGGCTCCAGCTTCAAGGGCATTGAAACCCAAGGGCATTGTCCATTTGAAAAACAGCTCCAGAGCTGGGCCAAGCTATTGATGAGGAGCTGAACCTTCTCTTAGCTCACCAGAGAAATCACAGCACACAAATATGCTTAAAAGTCAAGCAACATGACTGTGTTTGTGGTACCTCTTTGATAGGGTGGAAGGAGCTCCTGGTGTTAATTTAAGGTATGGTCTCCAGCATTCTGAAATTTTATGCAAAAAATTTTGTCTTGGTTTACATAATGCACTGTGCTCATCATGCAAGGCCACAACACAAGATCACTGCTGTCTTATTACAGGTATTTCCCTTAGGTGCACAGGCAAAGCACATCTTGAAAGGACAAAAATAACATTTCTTCTGACAAGGCTGCTCCCCAAATGACAAAAGCTGCAGAAGGCTCTTCTCCAGGTTTTTCTGCAGTCAGCTCTGAGATGCTCTGCAATTAATCTGTGATTGTGCATAGACCCCACTTCTTCATGAAAGGGATACAACTAATTCCCAGAACAAATATGGGTCATCCCCCACCACTGCATGCACTGGAAGCACTCCTTTGGATCTGCCTCACAGTGCAGTTACTCTCCATCAACTGTGGCTGTATTTTATAGCAAACATGAGCATTGCACAGCCAGGGAAACAGAACTGGTGATGGGGAAAGGCAAGGATGAGGTTTTGCAGCTCTCAGAGACACAGCAGCTACGTGCAGGTCAGTCAGTCCTGCTTGCCAGCTCTGAAGATATTTTGGTGAGCACAGGAGGAGCCTCCAGCTCCTACCTAGACAACCACTGGAAGCAGCCAGGAAAGAGATCAATAGTTTGTCTCTTCTGGAGGATGGAGCCTCTACCAGATGCATCCTCACTTCCCAGCCCTGAGGGGAATGGATGCTAACATTAGACCTGGACCCACAAGAGTCTGGCTCAGAGCTAAGAACATTGCACGTGGATTTGAGGATTTACACCTAATTTAAGAACAGGGCCACATCACAAAGAGTTAAACTTGCAGAAATCCTCAAGCCAGCAAGAAGCTGACCATGGTGCTGAGAACACAGACCCAGAGTGCAGTTTGCAGCCAGAGTTTTGATCTCTCCTGAAAAGCAGCACTGACAGGATATTTTGTTATCTCACCTTTCTCCCTAGAGGGATTGAAGGTGGCACAGTCTTAGCACAGCTATCCCATTTTATTTAGGACAGACACCTTTCCATTAGCACTGGTGCATCTTCATCTCTTTCTGCTTTCAAGCTGATGGCTGCATGATCCTACCAGAGATGTTGCTACAAAAATCCAGTCTGGAAGTCAATCCAGCTTGTTCTAAGCTTTTTCTGACGTTTATAATATGGTAACACATCATGCCTGGTAGGTATTTCCCTACTACAATAGTGCATCCCCTTAAATGCAAGATCTTTGTTTTCCTCACTACGCCAGTTAGGAAAAGGAGAGTGTCACAGGCTGATCTCAGCACAGGTCAGAATTTGTGTCAGTGAAAGAGCTGGCTAACATGAGTCTGAGGGCTTCGATTTATTGCCCACCAGAGCAAGTGATACCACTGTAAAGTCAGTTGATAACGACAGGATTAAGAGGGTGAAGGTAAAAATACATCTCAGAAGGTCTTTGGATAAGGATAAAGCAAAATGACACAAACAAATCCCAAAGTCCAAGCAGTCATGAAGTCACTCCAAAAAGCTCCTGGCAAGCTTCAGTACATAAATAACTAGAGAAAAGCCATGTAAATTTACAATAACTCTTTTTTTTCCTTGGTGGTGGTGTATTTTTAACCTATTTCACTGATTACAACATGCTGTCAACAGCCTCATCAATTATCCATTGCTAGAAAGTGGGCTCTAACATGCTGCAAGTGGTATTAATTGGTCTCAGTAGCACATAATGAGTTTAAAAGCTCCTACCTGTGTGCCCCCGGGGATGGTGACTAGAGGCGGACAACAATTTACAGCAGACCATTAACACATAGACCAGAAAGAGCCAGTCAGACAGAAGCATTGATTTGGCACAGAATCTCATCCTGGAGGCAGAAAAGGAAGCAGTTGAGTGAAAGAACAATGCGAGTAGGGAATAACATAAAAATGATGCGGGGAAGGAACAGCTGAAAGGACGCTGAAGAATAACTAATGTGGCTTATTGCAAGGCAACACTCACAAAATCATATTCATTATTTGGTTGGGATCAATTCTTTGTTAAGGACATTCTATAATTAGAAGCAATGTCTAGCACACATCACATTACCCACAAACACATGTTTATAATAACACATTATTGAGTGCAATACAGTTCCATAAATCTGAGATTCATAGGGATGGGTTCTTTTGTCTTTTATTAAAATCCTGCCACTCTCAAATTTAAACATACAATATTTATGAGTTGTGCTGCCCAAACACACAATATTTGGGAGATTTCCTGGAGATCAGCCTCTTTGCTGAGGGGAAAACACTCACAAAGCAGCACCTCAGTCAAACATGCAAGGACTCACTTCTCTGCCAGGGTGCTGGAAACTGCATTTCAGAAAACATTTGCTCTGAAGAAGGTGTTGCTAATCTTATTCATGTTATTCTCAGAGCTAAGATCCCAAATACTCCCTAATTTTTCTGCAAATATCTACAATTAAATCCCTCAATAGCTTGTGTTATGCCATTCATCACATAGAAAGGGAATCTAATCATCTTTTTAAACTCAGTTATGATGATTTATTGCTTGCATGGTACATAAATGGGTGTTATGTAGTTGAACCCTTAGATACCATATTCCACACTTTCAGCAAATTCTGCAAGCAGGAATACATCAAATTAATTAAAGGCAATTTATAGATTTGCATAAATTGAACCAAATACTGTTTTCATGGCAGTGACGTTAGTCTGCAGTTAATCAGCATGCTGGGATTTGGGCAAACCTATCACAAATTTATTTGCACCAAAAGGTCCTTTGGGAATTATTTTCCCTCTGCAGGTTCCAGTTCTGAGTCCTCCAAGTCTTTTCTAAAAAAATTATCTGTGGATCTTGAAAATACCTAAGATTATTCAGCTAATCCAATGTTTTAGTAATGAAGAGACAAGTTTATAAAAAGAAATCCCAAGCAACAACTCTACTGTCATAACCAGGTGACACACTTGGATGCTTAAATTTGATAAGCATCTACCAATGAAACTAAAACAGGGGCCATGTTTTCTCATTTAAAATTGCTTGCACAATTTCTGTTCTCACGCTTTGCAAAACCATATTTTTTTTCCTCTAATTGTAAATGTTGATAATGCCCAAACAAATAAAAAATTTACTTATTAATATCAAAAGTTAAGAAACCAGAGGCTTGCTGCATATAAATATATTTTAGCAATAAATACAAGTTTACACTTCAGAAAGAAATCCATCAGTGCAAACCCCAGCACCTTCAGCCTACAAGTTTTGGCTTTTTTTAATTTTTTTTTAATTACACGAATATTGTAAAAAAAAAAAAAAAAGAAAACCAGCTCATCATGTCTACAGATTTCAGGGAATTAAAATTACATGCAAAGAAGCCACATTTTAAGCACTGATTTGGCAAAATGGTACCTTTTCTGTCTTTAAGAAGATGCTCTGTTTTGAGCCAAATATGTTGCCACTTCAAACACAGGAACAAACACCCTGATGGCCTTTTACAACTGTATATAGGAGATTTCTGTGAGCATGAATCAGGCCCAGAAGATAAAGACATCACTGCTCCCTACCTACCCTATGAGTACCCTCTTCTGGAGCACTCCCAGACTAATTTAGAGCAACTGAACCTAATTCACCTCCTGCAAGCAGCTGAACCACATAATGTCACTGCAGCTAATGGGACTGAGACTGTGAAACCAGCATAAATGTCACTATTGCTGTTGATCCAGTATTAGCCTGGTAAGTTCTGAAATCAGTCTACCATTTCATCTTTTGGTCCTACAAATCTTTCCCAGGTGACTGAAACTCTTTTTTTTTTTTTTTTTTTTTTCCCCAGGAGAGAGCTGAATTTAACCTTCATTTCCTTGGTCTCTCTGTGAGAAACACACAGATTACAGCTCAGGCACCAGTTATCACTGGTGTCATCATCTGCTCAGCTTCCAGTCCCATCCTCCTGTTGCTCTAAATGCAAACACCCAGATCTGATCCAAGTATCAGTGGATGCCCAGCTCTGGGGTTACTCTGACACATCACCATGAGGACAGAAACCTTCCTCCAGGTTTCCTGGATTCAGCCTGTGGAATTCAATGCCACAGCTCAGGCATTCTGAACGTGCCATTTCTGGTTGGAAGGGACAGGTGTGATGATGGACAGGTCCCAAATCATGCACCCTATGCTCAACAGCTGCTGTTCCAGCACTTAAATGGACCCAGGTGTTCCCAACATTCCCAGTGCAGCAGCAAAACTGGTCCCAGTGGAAATGGCCAGCTACTGACCTATTCTCAAAAGTTTTCCCCAGTTAAGTTTGACTCTTTTGAGACATTAAACAAGGAATGTGAAAGCAGGGCTCATCAGGTTAACAGGATAACCTTACCCCAGTGTAAGAATGTTTGAGTCCAGGAATGAGTGTATCACTACAAAACATCCACTTGGTCATACCCAAACTGAAAGGCTGCTAAAAGCATCCAGTACCATCCAAATGACACAGCTGCAGACTTTAGTCTGCCTTGCAGGGAGACAGGACACAAGTTTCAGCCTGCTAATGTAAAGAAATACAAGAGGACCTTTGAAAAGACAGAGGAAAAATGATATTTGGCAGACAGATGCAGCAAGGGGTGCTGAGCCCTTCAGCGTCAGTGGGCTGCCGCTTTCAGAAATGTCAAGCCTTCATTCTCTATTGGATTCAAGTGGATATTGTTGCTAACCAGAACAGTGAATCTTCAGTGTCATTTGAAAGATAAAAAGTGCTCTTACCTTGGGGACTTTGCAAGAATTTTGTTCCAGTCAAACACAATTATTTCAGTGTGTTTTTCATAGTTATTCCAGATTCCCATTTGCGGCAACAAATAAGCCTTTCTGCATCTCAGAATTTCTTCCTTCACTTCGGGGACCTAGAAAGAAAGCCACATTACACTGCAATTAACGTCTGGAAAGGTGCTGTAAAATACATCTTTGTTACCCAAATCTTAGTTTCACAGTGCCATCTACAGTGCAATGCTGGGCAGAAGGCAGCAGCTGTACTGTTGTTTTCTTTTGAGAGCACAGAGAAGCTGTGGTGAGGCAGTTCTGAGGTATCACTACATTAACCAAAGGCAGAGTTTGCTGTAGCAGGGGCTGCAAACAGAGTGTGTGCAGCTCACTGGGGCATCAGCACCTCATGCCCTCTCACCACCCAGCTGCTGGGAAAGCTCTAAGGTGCAAGACTGCACAACAGTGCAAACACATTTCCACATGGCTCCAAGAAGCCTCCAACAGTTTGAAGCAGACATTATTAAAGATAATGGGGGAAATCTGTCATTGTCTTCATAAAGATTTGGCCCTGGAGCCTGTCTGAGCAGCAGAGGGTCACATCCACAGGAGTGTGTCTGGGATGATGCACCCCCTGACCCTGCTGCCTCTCCTCACTTCCAGCATCGCCTCTCACGCCCAGCACACCCACACCCAGGAGTTACACCTTGGAATCTCCACATGGAAACACTTTCACAGCAGCACTGGCACACCTGCTGCAGAACAAGGAGCTCAAACACACCATTTTATAGACATTCAGACCTCTTTGCTTTTGTTGTTTGTATTTGTTCTCTCACTTCCATCCCTGGGCACAACTTGACCTTCTGCTGTTGAAAACGTGACACAGAGCAATTTGTGAAAGTAATAATAATGTGGTCTTCATCTACACAGCGATCACAATAACCTTTTCTCATCCACCATTCTTTTCATTTCACTCCTCCTTTGATCAATTAGAAATTTGCTTTTGAGAAACACAGAATTACAGCACCGCATTGGAGGGCAGAGCACGTCTGGGGTCACAAAACCACAGAGAAAGACACTTTTCAGCAGCTCAGGGCAGGAAGACCCCTGGCTCAACAGGCTCACAGGCTCACAGAACCTTCCAATCACAGGTTGGAAGGGACCTTAAAGCTCATCTTGGTCCAAACCATGGGCAAGGACACCTTCCACTGCACCAGGTTGCTCGAAGCCCCATCCAACCTGGCCTTAACAGCTCCTTTTAATTCAGAATGCCATGAGAAAATAGAGTAATTGCTGGAATTAAAGAGGTGCCAGGCCAGCAATCTATAATTAATCACATTTTACTCTCTTTCCTTTCCAAGGTGGAGCTCCAGGGTGAGCCAAAATCAGCAGTTCTATCAAATGAGCAGTGGAAATCCAAACAAAACATAGGCAAAGAGCTGTCTTCAGAAAAAGCACAACCATCCTGTATTAATCCTTTCTTCCACAAATACACATGAAATAAAAAATAAAAATAAAACAACAGTGTGCCTCAAAAGACCTATTAAGAAGAAGCAAACAAACAGGATTTTCAATATAACATTGACTGACTGAAATAGTTATGTGGTACATTTTTACCCATTTCATAATAGGACAGGTAGATAAATATATTCTTACAGTGCTCTTGTAGAAATCGATACTGCAATACACTAACTTGGGTTTTAGTGCTTATCTGTTCCATAATTTTTATTAGAGAGGAAAATAAAGTCCCATGCAGATGCATCTACAGGTGAATCCAAACATCAGTGTAACCTGTTCTGTAAACTCATGTTAAACACTGGTAAAAGGCAAGGGAGTATTGATTTGTCCAACTCATTCTAATTAAGTGGATGCAGAGAAAGCGACAGATGATACATCCACCTGCATATCTCCAGGTTTTCTGATGCCTTCCAGGCAGTGATATTTCTTTTAAAAATAGACTTGTATTAGGGGAGATGAAGGCAAACTCCTGAAACCAGCTTTGGCTGGTTTATGTCAATAAAGGAGACAGATCAGAACAGAAAAAAGAGGCTCACTTAGTTAATAACTGTAAAAGGAATTTCAGGATTTTCATAGTAAAAGTGTGCTTTGTGTGTGTTTTGTGAACAGTGGGTTTAACTGCTGGTCCCTGTCTTGTCCCAGGGTGACACATTACTTTGGGAAACAGAGCTGCTTGTTTATTTTTATCCAATGAGCTCTGGCCAGTGAGCAGCTGAACTCCACCTCCAGAAAAGATACAGAAAAGAAGGAAGAGGGAATGGGAGAAGGGAAGGGCTCCATTTCCAGTATTTATGCATGGACTGACCATGAGCAACTCCTGCTTTCCACAGGAGACCCCCAGAGGCTACACCACTCCCCTGGGGCAGTATTTAGGGCAAATGGAGATTGTGGGTTCTGGGATCTGGAGGGAATTGCAATGGGCAGCTCTGCTGCACCTCGGTCCCAGCACAGTCTGTGCCTCTGCACTCAGGTAAAATGGGTATAAACAGCATTTCCTTGTGTCAGGGAAGTTTTTCAACACAAGCAATAAAGGTCCAAAGTTATTTGAAAACTGTATAGGCACTGTATAATTCCTTTTGACAGATGGAACAAGATAACATTTTAAATTAGGTGCATTTCCTACCAATATTTACATGTTGTAAAATGCTTTTTACAGCTACTTTCTGCAAAGTATAAATTACCAAACCATTTTGTGCCATCTTTTATAATAAGCTATTAAATAATTTAGAAAACCTCCTTTCATTAAATATTTAAAAGGCCTTAATTCTCCATTCTAAATAATTCTTCATTTAAAATACAACTGTGCATCTCTTAAAGACTCCTCTTCTGTAAAGCAAGGGGTGAGGAGGAAAGAGATCTGGAGGCCATGTACTGTTCAGGGGATTTACCAGCCTGACTTTAACCCCACTGTCAGCCTGGACAAACTCTTTTCTTATACTGAATAAAGGACAAAGGGAAAATATCTGACATTTCTTATCAGAGGGGGGAAAAGATCTGGTCAGGTCACTGTGTGTATTTGAAAACTGCTGCTGTTTGAGGGGAACTAGAGACAAAAGAGAGAGCCAAGCAAACACCTGCACACTGGCTGACCAACCCAGAGCCCCATTTTGGGGCTAAATCACTATACACAGGGTAAATATTCAGTGACAGCACTTGATGGGGACATATAAAAAAGAGGAGGAACAACTTTTTACACAGGCAGGTATTGACATGACAAAGGAGAATAGTTTTAAATGAAAAGAGGAGAGATTTATATTAGATGTTATATAAAAGTTTTTCCCTTTGATGGTAAGGACAAGCTGCCCAGGGAAGCATCCCTGGCCCATCTCTGGAAGTGTCCAAGACCAGGTTGGACTGGACTTGGAGTACCCTGGGATAGTGGGAGGTGTCCCTGGCCATGACAGGGGGTGGGATGGGATGGGCTTTAGGGTCCCTTCCAGCCCAAACCATCCCTGACTGTGCGCTGATGTTGTCCCATGGCCTGGGGTGACATCCCTGAGTGATGTCCCTGTCACAACACAGGTGACTGATGTCCCTGTCGGGATACAGGTCACTTATGTCCCTGTCAAACTGATGTCCCTGTCGGAATATAGGTGACTTATGTCCCTGTCACTACACAGGTGAGTGATGATCCTGTCACGACACAGGTCACTGATGTCCCTATCACGATTGATGTCCCTGTCACGACACAGATCACTGATGATCCTGTCATGACACAGGTCACTGATGTCCCTA